>NC_068358.1:125318057-125493057 GCF_020536995.1 Dreissena polymorpha
GTGTGAAAGGTCCTATATACAACCAGGCTTTTTCCGCTCCATTTTGGGAAAACGCCACACTGGAATTTTGGGAATTTCGCGTCGTGAAAACCCCCATTTTGGGAAAAAAATTAATCGCAAAATTGGCTCAATTGGGAAAAATTATCGCATGTAAATTATTTAAAACAGTGTTTCTTATATTTCAAAGAAGCCGTTAACTGGTAAATAACGACTATTTTGATAACTTATTATTAAAATTTTACAAAATATTATGAACATGTGTGATTAGTGCAGGTTTTTTAATCTGAATTTGGGGAAAAGGCTTGGCCTTTTTGAGGTGAAAAAAATCGCGGGAAGCGCCGGATTTTGAGGATAAAAAGTTAAGTCTTAAATAATCATTAACATATTTTACAGTTCTTAAAACAAATTCAAGGCAACAGATAATTTAATTATGCAATACTTTCTATTTTCTACACCAGATCAGGTCAACTTATATATTTAAAGGGTAAAAAAAAAAAAAAAAAAAAAAAAAAAAAATTTTTTTTTTTTTTTTTTTTTTGAATTGGGAATTTTTTTTTGAATTGGGAAAAAAACAACCAGATTTGCATTGGGAATGGGGCCGAATTTCGGACCCGTGGCATAGGGCGGAAAAAGCCTGACAACAAACAATAATTAAAATGGCAAAACATTAATCACACTTAATTATGCAGGCAGAGAACTTGTTATCGTTAACGATAAGCACCGCGATCTTTTAATCTTTTAATTGGTAGACCGGACCGACCTTAATTGTTAAGAACTTGTTAGCTTTGAATAAAGCCGCATAGGGGTTTATTATATTGAACCGTTCAAATCCGTAATTGGCGAAAACAAACAAATAAATTATTGTTTTCAGCTTGCATAAGGATGGATTAAATTGCATGCTAATTGTTTGTTTTAATTACAGGGAAAATAATTCAGCCGCAAAAACCTTTTTATTAGCAAAAAGTGATTTGTTTTTCTTTGTTCACATAGACGAAAATCACGTGATTATCAAGATGGCGACGTCCATGCCGAGGCAGGTATTTTTTTGCCATTTTATAACTTTTATTACTTGTACAACTTTATATTACTTTTGAAATTTCACTCAATTTCCAGACATAATAGCAAGAAAGTTACTGCCGTTATTGTCATTATAATACTGGCTTTATATATCGCCGCGAAATTTCTTTAATTAGGGGGCACTTCTCCGGGTCATCAATTCTGACAGGGGGAAGTTCTCCGCCCCTTTTTAATCAGCAGGGGGCTGTTCTCAGCCCTATAAAAAAACTGTGAGGGGGCAGTTCTCGGCCCAGTGAAAAATCGTTGGGGGGGGGGGGGGGGGGCAGTTCTCCGGGGGGGGGGGGGGGGGGGGGGGGGGGGGGGGGGGGGCACTTCTCCTAGAGCCCAATTTACATAACTAAAACCATATTATGAGCAATCGAAATCCATATATAATAAGTCCAAGCAGAACATGTTAATTTATAACCTGTGTTTACAGTAGGGTGTAGTATTTT
Source organism: Dreissena polymorpha (assembly GCF_020536995.1). Taxonomy (NCBI): domain Eukaryota; kingdom Metazoa; phylum Mollusca; class Bivalvia; order Myida; family Dreissenidae; genus Dreissena; species Dreissena polymorpha. Next base: position 125,319,569 of record NC_068358.1, read on the forward strand.
ACAATAATTATTGAGGTACTTTACTCATAACATTACAGTGGGCGGAGTTTACGGAACAAAACATGGCTGTCATATTGAGCGTTCATAGTTAATTGATGTGTTGAGACCTTGTTTACTAAGTTACATAAAGTGATCTTAGCAGAAACCAGTTAAAAATGTATACACTTGAAATAAGTAAATGTGTTTCCTTAATTCGCAGCATTTTCATGAAATTGTTGAGCTAAAAAAAATCGCCGATGTCGAACGCACTTGCTTGCAAGTTGTTTACCTGCAGCGGTTTTTTTTAGAGAAAGGGGAAGACGCTGGACGCTGGGTGAAAGGGGAAAAAAGAGTGCGAAAGAGACATATTAGGTAAAAAAAAAACTGTTCATTTCAGTGTCTATAACTCATCAAAAGAGGCTTGTCTCCGTCCTTTTTGTTCTTAAACACATTTAACACGTATTAAAGTCAAAGTCCTTAATTAAGTTGCAGGTGTAGATCTAATTATGGGAAATGTTTTCAACTATATTTCTGTACTGGGGCCGGGGGACGATGTCAATTTTGTGATTTCAATTTCATGATGAATGGGTTGACGATCTTGATCTGCTACAGTATTGGAAGGGAAGCAGCAGCTGCCGATTGTCTACTTTCACTTTCACAATGTTCGATGTTGATTACCTCAGAATCCTGATGGGTTAAAACGGTTTTCGATGATTCTTTCTTAACAAATGCCTCGATGCGTTCAGTATCTTCCAATTCCGAATGTTTTATTTTGTTTGTGTAAGAACGCCAATTGTGAGACATTTTTTTCTGTTTTCACGTTTATATCTTGGCTTGCACATAGCCCAGATGAAAATTCGACTGGTTTCTGGTAATTTATTGATGAAACACCCTTCTCGCGCAAGACCGGTATCCAGTTAAATAGTCACATGATTATTACGATTAGTTGCCCAGTTTACATAACGTTATTTAAGAGCTATATTTAGAATAACTGGGATTCCCAGATTTTTTGTGTTCGTCTGGAGAGAGAGAGAAAGATCGTTGTACATGGTGCAAATTAGATAATTGTCGAATGCCCAAAGGAAAAATAAACATTTCTTTGAGAGAAAATATTATATTTTGGTGAAAAATGAGATTTTTGGTGGGGAAATTGTATTTTGAGGGGAAAAATTCTGGTAGGGGAAGACGCCGAATATCGGCGTCACTTTCTTAGTAAAAAAAACCCCTGACCTGTGATGTCATGTAGTAAACAAAAACACGCGCAATATTGGAACCTATCGGAAATAGTTGTCTATCGGAAACAGGTAACGTCACGATTCAGTTCTTTAATTGAAAGTTTAAAACCTTATTTACAAGTGTATTAAATAGTAAACAAATGTCCAATGTTGATCAAATTATCTGATAACTTCAAATCATGGATTCGCATTTCACCCTACCTTTTTGTGCAGCAACCTGTAACTGTTGTGATTCTTGATTTTCGCCTTGTGAAAGGTCAACGCGATGGCTGCCTGTTGACCAATATCTGACCACGGGTTGACCTAATGGCAGTGCCAATGCCAGTGATGAACTTAAGCAGATCTACTGTGATAATGGACTAGAAACCCATTTGTGTGCATAGTGACAAGCTGTTGGTCATTAAATTTCATATGAAAGCAATGTTTAGTCTGATGACTGTTTAAGCTCAATAGGTAAAAAGATCTGTCTATTAGCGTTTTTCGCGATACTCTTTTTTAAAAACAACAGGCAGTTTCCCGCAATTAAATAGGCTCATTTATACTGTCTTGTGAGAAAAGCATTCAGCATAAGGATAAAAGACACTAAATGTGTAATTTGACGTAACACACAGCGATCTCCAAACTCCTCACAGCAGTTACTTCCCTTGGGCATTCGCCCGGTCTCTTCTAGTATAAGGGAGACCACTGCGTAGGAGATTGAGCGATCTCCACACAGAGTTGTCGTTCATGCTCTCGCATACGTGAATGTAATGTAACCTTAGTGCAAGAGATTGACATCCGCGCAGAGATATGACTGGTTCCGAGCATAGCTGCATGCGGGTGTAATTCAGAGTTTATTTAAAGCTCGTCGCTGAGTCTTCACGGCTGCATTATATGCGGACCTGCCCCTTTGACCTTGCAGAGGAAACCTTTTAATTTTGCGCAAAATAGGTCAAATTTATACCGGCTGCTCGGGTTTTCGCCGAACAAAAACAAAAATTGTAATACGAATACATCATTTATTCGATGGCCGATGCCTTCATGTTCACATGTAGTAGTTAAAGGGGCCTTATAACGTTTTGGTTAATTGACAAAATAAAAATAAAAGTTTCAGATTCGCACATTTTCGTTGTAGTAATGATATTTGTGACGAAACAGTATTACTGAGCATTTACCATGCTTTAAAATATCCATTATATGCATATTTTGACAATTTAAAAAACTGAAAATTATAAAGCGTTGCAACGATAAAACGATTGAATAATTTGGAGAGTTCTTTTCTTGTCGTTACATTTTGTGAAACAAGGAGGATTGCTTATATTAATTATAAAAACATCACTTATTGTATGAGCACGGATGGCCGAGTGGTCTAAGCGATAGTCGTTTACTCCAGGGCTCCAGGGGTCAGTGGTTTGAGGGTTACTTTTTTCTTTTTGTTATTTTTGTTTACTGGAACTTTTTAGATCCAATAGATAAATTAATCAATATAAAGCATTTAATGATAAACTTCAATATATGCTAAAATCTGTGAAAAGGCCCCTTTAAAAGAAGGTGGGGTTGTTATGATGATGTGATGTATGGGTTATGTTTACGTACTGCACATGATATGGCTGTTCGGTTGTGTGTTTGTCTTAAGCGGAAAAGGAGAGAGTGATTCAACTGTTCTCGTAAGTTCATTGTGAAAGAAATTTTCGTCTAGTTTCAGTTCCCATCGCGCAGTATCCACCGTCTCCCCGTAAGCGCAACCCCCCGCCGAGCAAGCCAGAACCGGCCCGCCCGCACATCGGACCCCGCCCGAGCCTTCCACCTCCGAAACAATCGAGATAAGCGATCACACATACACCTTATGTCTGCTCGTGACAACAGGTCATTTACTATTACATATTACCGTCCGGAGCCACCGTCTCCCTTTCCAAACCACTACCCCCAAACATACAGGCAGCGTACCAAGCAGGATAGCGACACACAAACGTCACTCTCGTACTGTTTTGTTTTGACGTGTTATAATTGCATATCTTATTATTTACCATCATCTTTTCAAAATAATCATCATCATCATCATCATTATCATCCTCATCATCATCCTCATCATCATCATCCTCCTCATCATCATCATCATAATTATCAATCATCATTATGATTATGATGATGATGATTATGAATATATATTTTTTATAATAATAATAATAATAATAATAATGATAATAATAATAATAATAATAATTATTATTATTATTATTATTATTATTATTATTATTATTATAACTATTATTGAGATCAAGGCTATGGCTGTATTGACTTCAATGTATATCGGGCTGTCACATGTTGTGGTCAAGGTCGATCCGAGATACTTGATGCTGTCTGTATGTCGTAGCTACTTTCTTTTTTTACCTCTTCCATTCTCTTTTTTCACTGTTTGATCAGTTTTCGAGCTCAGTAGCATCAGCACGGTCTTGGTGCCGTTTATCTCTTGTCGGTACATTGAGCTGACGCTATCCCTATATCCAGAAGGAGCTGCGCAAGAGTGCGTGGTTCAGCCACGAGGCCGATGCCATCAGCAAAACGTTGGTTATTAATCGTTCTGCCATTCACACAAGCTCCTTTGTCTTCCTGTCATTCGAGTGCCTCTCGCATTATGTGCTCCAGATAGATGTGGAAGAGATCCGGTGACACGAAGGAGCGCTGCCGTTCACCGATTGCTGGTTGAATCTATCACATCTCTTCCGAATCTTATGTCGCTCAGCGTTTTCTTCTGAGGATTATCCTTCACACCGTTCAACTTTGGAAGGATGCCATAGTGGTGTTACACGCTCAAGAGGCCTAGCTAAGTGCCACACTCAGGCAAAGGCTTTCTTGAATTCAATTAAGATCATGTTAAGATCTCTGTCGTGTAGTGAGAGGTATTTTCCCGCTATAATCTGAGTGAGAAGATCTGTTCAATCTAGCCTCGTCTTGACCTGAATCCGGCTTGTTCTTTTGTGTTTCGATTGGATACTTCATCCGGCTCCTGATAATCTCCAACACGATCTTGCTTGCGTGGTAGATAAGATTAATTGTGCGGTAGTTCTCGCTATTGGTTGAGTCCCCCCCTTTTTTTTTGGGGGGGGGGGGTGGGGTGGGGTGGTGACTACAAGAGACGCTATCCTATACGTCGTTAATTCACCGTTAGTCCATATCTTGATGCAGGTATTGTGAATTATATAGAATAACGTTCCTCCACCGCCTTTGATTATCTAACATTCTATGCTATCGATTCCAGATGCTTAACATGTCTTGAATTATGCAAGAGCAGCTCGGATTTCGCTTTCGAGAAGGTTTGGTTTTTGCCCCTTTCTCTTACAGTTCGGCCGTAAATGATCAGGAACCTCTTTTATCCGTTTCAATTTGTGCATTCAATATACCTTTGCCGTATTTGACATCATTTGTGTGCAGGTTGCCGTCCTTGTCTCTGATGTGATTGACCCAACTTTGATGACAAACAAGATAGCATGGACGCTTACCATAAGGGGTTTGAGAGATTTACATATAATTCAAGCAGGATCTTGGTATGCAAATTTTAGTGGATTGTTGCAGAAGCGAGCCCTGAATATGTATTCAAAACGTACAGTCGCTTACTTACATCAACTGTCAGAGAGTGCAATCAGGTACATAGAAGCAATCGACGGTAATAACTAAAGAGGAAATTCACCTCGATACGGGGAAAGGGAATACTTGTTATAGTTGTGATGCACCATATTTTCATCTAAAAGAAATACTTTAATTGGTCAACGATCGAAACACATCAGGCACATGCGACCAAAGGAGTGGCAACAATGTCAGTTATTAATGGAACAGCTGGAAACCGGCTACAGATGGTGTGAGACAAAGAGGACATAGTAAACAAAAAGGAGCGTCAGCCTGGTTTGTCGGCGATCTGTGTTTCCCCCCAAAAAAGTACATTTGTTGTGTGATCACTAACTACCCGTAAAGTTGGAATCCTGAAAGGGAGCAAAACGAGACAGAAGGCCTGCGTGCATAGAATGTGCGATCAATACACAGGAGCGGATCTTGCAGTATACCTGATATTCATCAGCAGTGGAGGAACGATCCCTTGTACCAGGAAACGGCTTTTCTTGGAAATTCCAGAACGTGTTCAAGATGTGACCGTCTGAAGAAGATGTGACCGTTTGTTGCTACTGCAACATTTATTTATATAAACGCCAGAAAGGAGACAATACAGATATGTGTGTATTGAAACGCCAGAGAATGACTTAATATTGAGCAACACTGGTGGAATTAAATATGTATATTTCAAACGTCCCTAAACCAAAGGCATCATAAAAGGGAAATGGAGCTACAGGGGTGAAAGAACAGGCTGCAATAGTAACAAGTGAACGAGCGGCAAAATAAATGTTAAAAATAAGCCTCGATCAGTTGCAACTTAGATTAAGTGTCCCAATGGTTGAAGCAGTTAGGAAACACAAACAGTGGCTTGTAATTTTAGACCTATTCGGATGCTTTATGATTGTCGGTACTTCGTATGCGATCGATTCTTGTACCATGAATTTACTTTTCAAAATGACAAGGGATAACCTATTTTCCAACTTGTCGCCCCACAGGTTCTGGATGAAATGATAAACATTGCACTTAAGAGCGGAGCTTGCATTTTAAGGTTACAATGGGTGGCACACACTAAATGACTGTCTACTGGTTAGGTTTTATGTCGGATTAAACAGAGGCAGCACTTAATGTGACACCTGTCAGATAGTTAATTAAAAGAGAAAGCATCACATGTTCCAATTGCTGAAACAGTTCAAACGTGGATCTTTCACACCCGTCAGTGATAGAGGAACCAAATCCATTTTATCTGTGGTTGCCTCTGCTACGAGGTATCCGGAGGCGACGGTTCTCCAGAACATTGAGGCGAACACAGTTGCAGGAGAATAAGTTGAGATATTAAATAGAGTTTGGGTTCCACGAGAAAAGCTTAGCGACATCACCACTTAATTCACCTCTGGGCTTATGAAGGAAATAGCCCGGCTGTTATCAGCGGAAAACCTTACCATCTGCAATTTAATCGTTTAGTACAGAGGATGCATGTAATTTGTAAGGCCATGAAAAAGCGAATTTGTGCGGAGAGACCGAAGGACTGAAGCAAATACAGCGCACACGCCTTATTTTCCGATAGAGAACCACAACAAGCTTGCACTCCGTTTATACTTTTGTAACGAAGAAAGGTAAGCGGACCTATGTCTTCTCTTTGCGAGATTATGATCAGGTGAAAACGTGTTACGAATATGTTACACTTACAGTTTCCCATTAGGAGCTGAGGGATTTGGCAAAGAAGCACATAATATGCCAATATAAGAAGAAACACGTTGAAAGAACTGATTATAAAATTGAAACAAATCAGACCGGACTTCTACAGGATATTTCAACATTCTTTATGGACGACGAAGAACCGCCAACAGATGCATACGTCCTGTTGAATACAATCGTGGCGAAGAGATGCAAAAGCTTGTTGCACACCAATCTTAATATTTCAAAGATGTTTAAATCGGAGACCGCCTAACAGCCAAACAGCGTACATGCTCGCAAACAATGCTTCAGGAATACCAGGAGGTGTCGACCGACATTCCTGGAAAGGCAAATTTGATATAACATGCACTACGAACCACCTATGATGAACCAATGCGTTCAAGGCCATATCCAGTACCAAATGAAGTAAATGAAACAATTAACAAAGACGTTGAAGAAATGATAACGATTTGGAACATTGAACCGTTCGACCCACCTAAGGTTCTGCAAGTTATTGTATTCAATATTGATCCATAAACCTTCTGTTTTTTTTTATCCAGATGACATTTTTGCACGCTTATCCAACTGCATATACGTTTCCAGAGTTGATTTGTCAACAGGGCACTTGCAGAAATCAGTTTCCAAAAATAAAAAGTATACCAATTTTACAACATAAACTTGTCTTTTGCAGTTTTATTGGACTAGCATGCACCCCTGTCTTAATTAACAAACATGTTCAAGATCCTAACCAATACCACATGCAGTTAAGTTAAAAATTAAGGAGGAAGTTCAAGAAATTTTAAAGAGTGGGTTCATTGAATCGCCAGACCTGCAGATGGTTCTACTAGGTTTTGTGTTCACTATCGAAAGCTTTAAACGTCATTGTTTTTTGATGCACAAACAACGTCATATCAATGTGCCATATATGTGAATATGACAGTACACATTCCAGCCCGAATGTCAAACGTGGGATAGGCAAAAGACCCGTGTGTTGCAAAACTGTATACATTTTGATATATGTAGCAAATGGTATATGCCAGTACCAAATGAAAATTCAACACACATGTGTTTTGCCTATCCGACGTTTGACATGCGGGCTTGAATGTGTACTGTCATATTCACAAGGATGATACGCATGTTGCTGAAAGAAATTAAATGAGTTAACCACTTTTTAGATGATATGTTCCCGTTTACCGAGACATGGGTGGACAACAGAAACTGATTGCTGACGTGCTTTAGCGCTAAAGGAACGCCGGACTTACAGCCAAGTCTAGCAAGTGCATCTGCATGCTTGTGTGTGATAGAATCGATGTCATCGGACATAAAGTAGGCAATATGATATTGAACCGAATTGCAGATGATTGAAGCAAACCTCCACACCGAACAAACCTGGACTTAGACAGAACCGATCTCCTTCATAGGATTGGTATGCTGCTTCTCTAAGTTCATACTAATATATGCGGCTGTCAATGTACACTGAACCGATTTTATCTAGAAAGAGAACCCAAAACACTTGGCCTGGGAAATCACCAAATGTGCTTTAAGTTAATTAAAGGAATGTTAGACAAGACTTTAGGTAAGACATTTATTCTTCATACAGTTGCTTTTGAATACCGGCCTATGCGCCAAATTTTTCCTGGACAGTAAAGGGGGTACGTATCTGATAGCATTTAATATCCATTACGGGGTCTCACTATGTAGGGCTGACAATCTGAGTCGGAAATCGGGGATGTACGGTGTGCCTTATATCGGGGATGGAAGATTACCTAACCAATCTGATACAAGTTAACACGATTTATCTTGTTTTTACTTGTATGCGTTTGTGTCCTTTATTGTTCCAAACATACTACCTTTTTCATTTTTAATTTTATTCATGCCATGTATGATTCATTTCCATCGTCATCATTATTTTTGTATCACGTCAATAATCCATTACTTCATTTGTTATACATTTTGTATTTACAGTTTATCTAAGTGTTATGCGTGTTTATATGTTTGCCTCGGTCACACTTTCACGAATCAGAGCTACGAACGAGCTACGAATACTTTTCGGCACAGTTCGTAGCTATCCTTACTGGAACGTGGCTCTCCGTACTTGATCCGTGATCAGTCGTAGTAGTTTTTGAATGTCCGTAGCGACTCCTGACAAATTTTGAACATGTTCAAAAATTGCTACGAATTTATCGACCGTAGCGTATCCGTAGCAGTCCGTACTAAACCGTACTGATCCGTACTAGTTCGTAACGGCACCGTAGTTGTCCGTACCTTTTAGTAGCCCAGAGATTTTCAAGGACTTCTACGGATTGATACGAAGAACTACGGAGCGTACGCTACGCTACGGAGGTTACGCTACGTACTAGCTACGATTATTCCACGGATATACTACGGAAAGACACGGTTCTAGTACGTTGAACTACGGATAGGAAGGAATTTGCACGATCTTGTACGATGTACTACATTTCAGCAAGAAACATTACGGACATGTACGGTCCACTACAATAAATTGCTACTGAAATACATCATTGAAATTAAAGCAACCGTACTTGCGTTTGTTGAGTTCACAATCATGAACCGCCAGCAAATTGCGTTTGCGATAAATTTGATACACTCGGATATTGATATGGCACACAATGCAGAGGCCGTAGTCGAGTTGCTTGACGATATGCACAGAGGTAATCATGATTCAATATCGTATAACTAGTATAGCTTTGTGCTGAAGGTTACGCATTTTGAAAATATTAGAATTTGAACTTACTAGTAATACATTTTTTTTATTTGCAGGTAAGTGTCTGCCCCATATGCCTTTTGAATCTTGCTCTTACTTTTACGTGACTTAATTATTGTTAAATTAATAGCCGACATAATAAAATACAAAATAAATCATTCTTTCCTAAGCATAATCTATATTTGTACATCAATAATTACATACTTTATCAGGTCAGAGAAGTAAAAGGAGTTGGTGGATAAGAGACTGGCTTTTAAGACGACCCGCTCTCGGCCAATACGAGACTTTGATGGCCGAACTGATGGCTGAAGATCCGGCGGCTTTTAGAAACTTCACCATAACCGAGCCTGATATGTTCCATGAGCTATTATAGGTCGTTGGTCCCAGGATCACGAAGAGCCACACCTGGTTCAGACAGTCCATCAATCCAGATTTGAAGTTGGCAATTACCTTAAGATTCTTGGCCACAGGGAACAGTTACCGTACATTGATGTATTGATTTCGTGTTGCACACAATACGATATGTAGTATTGTACGGGACGTTTGTTAGGCCATAGTTTCAGCATATGCTGTTGATGTTATCCAGACGCCTACTGAACCTGAGGAGTGGAAAGCCATAGCCGATCATTCGCGGTTAAATGGCAATTTCCACGCGCCATTGGAGCTCTAGATGGAAATCATGTAGCCATACGATGTCCCAAGAACGGTGGCTCATTATACTATAACTAAAACGGTTACCATTCTGTTGTTCTGATGGCCCTGGTTGACGCCGATTACCAATTCATATATGTAAATATTGGATCGCAAGGAGGATGTTCCGGCACACAAATCTGGAATCAAAGCGACCTCAAGTTGGAAATCGAAAGGGGGTTGATTGGCATGCCAGAAGCAACACCTCTTCCAGGTGACGATAGACCAATAGGATACTATATCATCGCAGAGCAAGCCATTCTCACGACGAGTTCTTGAGAAGGACGAGCGAATTTTTAACTATCGCCTGTCTAGAGCCAGGAGAGTTGTGGAGAATGCTTTTGGTATTCTCGCTCAGCGATTCCGATGCTTAATGTCTATTCTGACACAAATTCCAGACAAGATTGAATCGATAGTTCCCGCATGCGTTTGTTACGCGCTGTTGCTGCCGCTTGCATGCTCTCTTTTTGGGAGGAATTTTGTGTATGACAATACAAGAGGCTGTTGGCGCAATGTTCAATCATAGTTCGTTCCTACCTGTCCGTACCAGCCCATCGCAATTCCCACTGCTTTGTAGCGGACCGTTCTAGTTCGTACTTACCCGTACTAGACCGTAGCGGATCCGTAGTTAGAGCCTACTTCTTCGCGTAGCATCGTACTTAATCGTACCAGACCGTAGCGGATTCGTAGTTTGATCGTACCGATTTGTGGCGCTACGTACTAAATCGCGTCGATCAGTAGCAGTCCGTACCTTTCCTTGTTCGTTTTCCAACATTTTGATGGTAGATTCGTTGAAATCCGTACTCACATCGTTGTGCTCCGTACTGAAATCGTAGCGGCCTACGAATTTTGACAATTTCGTAGTCATTCGTAGCCGATTGAATCGTAGCTCATTCGTAGCTCTGATTCGTGTCAGTGTGACCGAGGCATAATCTTATCAAGATCAGTGGCGTAGCTGCAATTAGGCCTACATTTTTTTTCTAAACATAAAAAAATAATAATGCTTTAACTTCGAAACACGCATTAAAAGGTTGACCCTGATGGGGGTGAGGTGTTATAAATCTGCATTTCATATTTACATAATCCTTAGACAATGGATTCTGGTCATGTTTAAAGGACATACCTTCCAATTATCAACTCTAGCTTTTTCTATGTGCATATATATTCTAGCTCGCTTCTTTTCAAGTGACTTGCTGTTACAAGTTTACATAGATCACATGTAGATTCACTAGTCTCCCTTTCAACACTACAATAAGTTGTAATTGATTATCGTTAGATTTTTAAGAAACATTCCAAATGATGTTTATGACCGCGGAAAATTAAAATGGAGCCCCCGTATCCCAATCCATTGACTGAATCCGGGTCGGTTCGGTCCCTTGATGCCGAACACAAACGTGCCGTTAAAGACAGCCAGTATTTTTGGAAAGAATTCCCATGGTTTGACTTGTGAATAAGTGGATTGTTACACTTTTGAATGTTTCTTTGTTCCATAATGTTTTAAAAGTTAGTTCTCTGGTATAAAAATAATACAGTAAAATTTAGTTCTCTGACATTGAGATAAAACAGTAAAATATCAAAGAAAAACAGGCCAAATTCTTATATTTTCTTATCTTATTATTTGTTTAGTTATGATTTAAATCTCACCACAGGCGTTATAGGATTTACAATTTTTCAGGGGGAGGACCACCGACCCCCCCCCCCTTTTAGCCGGGCCTACAGCTAAAAAATGCTAGCTACGCCCCTGAAGATATATCATCGCTGTAAATGCACTGCATGAAAATAAAACAATCCTCATTGTGGCAGATCTACGTACGAAGCGGTAAGCCCACTGCTCCGCGATATATAAACTGGACTCTGTCTTGTGTGAAGTTAAAAGATTTCGTGCATTTTTGCTTACGATGCAAACTCGTAACGAGTATTTAACAAAGGTAGCTAAGGGGTTAACGTCTTAGTTTTGCACATTGTACGTCATTAGCTCTAAACGATTCGGCTAAATAGCTAGATTGCCGGGATGCGCTTGGCTGCGGTTGTCCCAATTATTTGACATCGCAATAGAAAAGTGCATTCAAAACGTGTGATATATATAACCAACAAGGTTTACCAAACTACAAGTATTTCGCTACCTCTGTTAATTTGTATCTTAAGTTTACCTGAGCGAAAACTTCCTTAGCGAGTAAATTGCATACGCGTTTATGGCATCTACGATTAAAGGAGTAGATTTGATTTTAAAAATCATGACATATCAACATAACTGTGTCAGTAATCGGACTCTATGAGCGAGCGTGTTTTCATTTGAGCTGGTCAGCAAAAAACTTTAAAAGGCAGATAAGAAGACGTCGTGGATATTTATACTGATTACCATGGCAACGGTTCCGCCCCTCGTGTCGCTTACTAATGAGTGCCCACCAACTGCCAACCTTTCCGGACATGCCGTGTATGGGTAGGGAGTTGTTTTTTAATTAATCTTTTAAACGCCACATGCTTTTTTCTTACTGGAAATTAAATATTGTTTGTATTTTAATTATTCATAGAACAGAACTGACTTGTTATATGCTGGATGACATAATTACTAATGTTCTTAGCATTTGAATTATCATTGATGTACCCGTTTTATGCCCATAGTTGTTCAAACTGATCATTGTATTTGCTTTTTGTCAAGAAGTGTATTTCGTACTAATCGGATATTGTTTGTTTTCAGTAATTATTGATTTACTAGTCTTTTGTAATAAATTATCATAACGGAGCCACGTTCAGTGACACGTGTGGATCAGAACGGAACCACTTTCAGTGACACGTGTGGATCATTCATATCGCACGTTGAAACAAAATTTAGTTTTAAAGGGGCCGTCCAACAGAATTTGGCATGTATTGAAGCTTGTCATTAAATGCTTTATATTGATAAATTTAAACATTTGAACTAAAATCTCCAGTAGAAAAACAAGAATACAATTCAAAAAAAGGAAAAAAGTATCCCTCAACAGGGCTCGAATCACTGACCCCTGGAGTAAAAATTCTCCCGCCTAGACCACTCGACCATCCATGCTCATGCATAGAGGGGATGTATTTTTTTACCTATATAAGCAATCCTCGTAGTATCCCAAAATAACACGACAACAACAGAACTTTCCAAATTATTCAATCGATTCGCGTCGCACGACGCTTTATAATTTTCAGGTTTTCAAATCATCAAAAGATGCATATAATAGATATTTCAAAGCATGGTAAATGGTCAGTATTACCTATCCTCAAAAATATCATAACTAAAACGAAAATTTGCGAATCTGAAACAACTTTTTTTAATTGTGTCAATTTACCAAAACGTTGGACGGCCCCTTTAAGGTGTTAATACTATGAATACCCATATTGAAAAAGAAAATTGCCTGCACTTTAAAATATTGTATAGGTTCACTTCCATTGGAAGAAGACATCGAATAATCAACGAATGACCCTTTTCTGATGTTATTCCATCTAATATTTTCAACATCAATCTTGAACGTACACCTGTAATACAGCTAAGAAGCAATTTTAACTAGCAATTTTTCCTAACACATACATTTTGTCCCTTATACATCTGCCAAGTATCACTAAGGTAATAAAGTCATTATTTTTATTTTTTTTTATTTTTTTTCTCTCGATTGTTGAGATGATTTTAAATATCATGCTCAACTATGTTGTCACACATGTATTTTTTGTTGTTGTGGTATCGAGTTCGACTCAACCCTGAGTCGAAGGTTATAGACCAGGTTGACCGCGTTGGTTAATTTTCCGCGGTCATAGTGAAACTATAAAGGTTATAGTGAGATTTGATTTTTGTGTTTTGCTGACGGCATTTGAAGAGCTCAAGGGCGTTTAGACTCAAGTTTCATTTTCTGATAATGATAGAGGCACCATTTGAGTACACAGTGTGCACTTAACTTTGCTCATTTTCTTTTAATATCCAAAATTGTTCATAATACAGACAATTATTAAATGAACAACATTTTGAGTGACAGCTGAAAGTTTGTGAACAAGTAATAGCAAAATGGCATAAATCATACCTATTGGTTTTATTCAGTAAAATTAATAAATTGTTAAAACGTGTTTTTATAATTTATCATTTTACTATTTTTTACAATATATTCTTTAAATTAAATTTAAAAAATACAACAACAATATGTTATGAATCTTGAAAATCTACAGTATATAACAGAAATGAAGTTATAATTATCAATGTACTGGATGTGAGTTATTTTTCATGATCGTTAGAAAGTGTAAGAGTTGCATTGGATTCTATATATTTTTTATGTGATGTTACTTTTTTTACATTGTATGATAAAAATGAGGAATTGTAACTTACAACTAAAAAAAAGAACCATCTTATGCTCATGATGAAAAGTGAACTTTCAATACATTGTATCTTTATACTGCTACTACTACTGAATATGACTGCGATTATTTCATTAATATTAAATGATCATTTCACGAGAGGGCCACTACGTATACCTAATTTTAATAATCAACTCCTTAAAAGTATATCTGGTTCTATTTTGACTAAAATGTATTATTTTTTTAATTGGGTCGTATAACCACGGCGGATGGTTCTGCTGTCGTTGTTTTTGCTTGAATAAAGCAAAATCCGAATGTATCATGTTTGAAATGCAGTTCACGATATATTTATGCTAACTATTAGTAACGTCTGATCATTAAACGACCATGAACTTTTTTTACTGTTGTCGTTCACAGGTGGTTAGCGTGTGGCTATGATATTAATTAGTGAAAACATCATTTTGAATGATAAATAATCATATTATAACGAAAAATTAACTTTTCTGAAAAAAAAATATTTCACTATCAAATATATATATATATATTTGATAGTGAAATATTTTTTTTCAGAAAAGTTAATTTTTCGTTATAATATGATTATTTATCATTCAAAATGATGTTTTCACTAATTAATAGCATAGCCACACGCTAACCACCTGTGTTGTCGTTGTGCAACTACCAATTTGCTTTTTTTTTCAATGAATACGTAATTTTACATGCAGCAAATTTCCTCGCATCCCGGGTTACTAGTATTCGGCTTAATGTGAAAACAACTTCAACAACATTTGTATCAAACTATTCATAACACTTCATTATTCAGTTACCCATTGAGGTCGCTTGATATGTGTCAAATGAACTTTTAAATTTCAATAGCCAATAAAACCGGATGGGATCGGTTACACTTTGCTGCACGTTTTTATGTCACATCTCGTCATGACCTTCAACATCGTGTTGTGTCAAATTCTGGAAGAAATAAATAGACACAAAAATCGAACCTTATGCCGATACAGACTAATAGAATGACAGTAATTGTTCAAGACTGAATACTATGCAATTAGGTTGTCACCCATAAGTGACAATAAAAATTACACATTTGCACACGTTCATGCATTCATTACCTTAACGAAAATATGTGATGAATTTATCTCTACAATATTCGCACGGCATGTGTTTCAATTATGCCTGAAATCATTGAAAATCGATTGACCTAATTAAAAATAGTATCCGCACTGCCGTGTTTAACATTCTTTTTATATTTCGATTAGGATCACCAAATGTATTGACGATTACTTTTTAAAAATTTCAATATACATCACAGGTATTGAAATTGTCTATTACCCTTTTCCATAAGTTTATACGCCTTTGTTGCCCTATAACAAACAGACAAATCGACCGCAGGACAAACCAACCAGCGAATGGACAGACGGACAGACGGACGGACGGACGGGCGGGCGGGCGGACGGACGGACGAACAGACAGACAGACAGACAGACAGACAGACAGACAGACAGACAGACAGACAGACAGACAGACAGACAGACAGACAGACAGACAGACAGACAGACAGACAGACAGACAGACAGACAAACAGACAGACAGACAGGCAGGCAGGCAGGCATGCAGGCAGGCAGGCAGGCGGATACAATGTTAAAGGAAAATGCGTTTCATTAAATCATTCAAAAGACAAGCATGTTTAAAGGAACTTCCGTTTCCATTAAACCAATCATGACGAATAGAGTTTATAAGAGAACCTGCGTTTCCATTAAACCAATCAAATAGCAGAGCGTATTTTGAGGAAACGTTCCTTTCTATTTTACCAATCAAGAAGCATAGCTTTTTTAGGGACATGGCTTACCATTTAAATCAACGTACGTTTTCATTAAATCAGTCAGGAAGCTACGGAATACCCTTAGGGCCATCGTGGTTACACATTAAAATCCAGAGTGCGACAATGCGATAGTACGATGACGACAGGCGACAATACGATGACGAGAGTGCGACAATACGATGGCGACAGTCCGATAGTATGATGGCGACAGTGCGACCATTCGATAGTACGATGACGACAGTGCGACAATACGATGACGACAGTGCGACAATACGATGGCGACTATAAGACAATGCGATATTGCGATAATACGATGACGACAGTGCGACAATACGATGACGACAGTGTGATAGTACAATGGCGACAGTGCGATAGCACGATGGCGACAATACGATGGCGACAGTGCGACAATACGATGGCGACAGTGCGATAGTACGATGTCGACAATGCGATAATACGATGACAACAGTACGATGACGCGATAGTACAATGGCGACAATGCGATGATACGATTGCGACAGGACGATATGACTATCGCATTGTCGCAATCGTACTATCGCCATCGTATTGTCGCACTGTCGCATTGTCGTCATCGAACTATCAAGTTGTCGCATTGTCGCCATCGTACTACCGCATTGTCGCCATCGTACGATGACGACAGTGCGACAATACGATGGCGACAGGGCGATAATACGATGGCGAATATAAGACAATGCGATAGTGCGCGATAGTGCGATAATACGATGACGCCAGTGCGACAATACGATGACGACAGTGTGATAGTACGATGGCGTCAGTGCGATAGTACGATGGCAACAATGCGATAGTGCGATAATAAGATGACGACAGTGCGACAATACGATGGCGACAGTGCGATAGTACGATGGCGACAATGCGATAATACGATGACAACAGTACGATAACGCGATAGTACAATGGCGACATCGTACTATCGCACTGTCGCCCTCGTATTGTCGCACTGTCGCCATCGAACAATCGAGTTGTCGCATTGTCGCCATCGTACTACCGCGACAACGCATTGTCGCCATCGTACTCTCGCATTGTCGCCATCGCACTATCGCATTGTCGCCATCGTTCTATCGCACTATCGCATTGTCGCCCTCTGGATTTTAATGTGTAACCACGAGACATTGTCACTAACGGTATTCCGTAGGAAGCAGAGCCCATTTTAGTTTTTCGACTTAAATATATCAATACATCGGATTCCGAAGTAAGCGTTTCTGTTTCAGGACCATCCCGCCCGTGTTTGAGCGACACGAGGCGGCGCTGTTGCTGATCCTGGGCTTTGGCGGCGTGTCTGTTGTCCTTGCAATGCTGCATGGGCAGGTACGGAAGCGCGTCTTCCATGACGACAACAACGTGGACACGGCGTTCGACGCCGGCGGCCGTGTGAGCACCAGCCTGACCGCCGTCACTGTGGCATCGCAGTTTCTGTGGCCCGGCGATATCCTCCAGAGCTCAACAATCACCGTCAAGGTAAGAGTAGTTGTGTATCCCGAATTCGAAATGTCTATTTCATTAATTTGTAAATACGGGTAGATGCTGTATTGAGTCAGTGTATGTTGGGTTAGTACTGTAGACTCATGTTTATGTATTTTATGCAATACTAGCATTGTTAATAAGGTCAGTAGGGAAAGACGGGCAGACAACATAAATGTCACGACCAAGATTTAAATAAAATATGCAAAAACACGAGCGCATTATTGACAAATATGATTTTACTCCATCATGTGCATGTAAGTGGTCAATGTTCTACTGTTAGAGGTCTAACATTTTAGAGTGGTATATCCGGTCCACTGTGGTACACGGTCGGAGCAGTCATAAATATTGCCCTATTTCCCATCGTGTCTGTATACCTGAAAACAAGAGCCCCGGGCGCAAAAACCTACCTCCAGGTAAGTACATTCCATTGCCTCGAGTGTGCTTTACTACAAGTGTGCAAATCGGTTTTCGTTGAATTATGTTTTCCATTATATAGTGTTACGATGTGTTTGGGTTATATCACTTGACAGAGGGACATATTTCCTCATGAAAATATGTTTATCCCCCCTATGTCCTGTGATGATATTAAGGTTATCCGAAAACAAAGCATACATTATTTATGACATTAAAAGTGGTCCAACCAATCAAATAATTTTAGGAATCTCAATGATATTTTCCCAATACTTCGTAACAAATCACACACTTTCAAAATAACTAGCATAAGAACATACAGAAAAATAAACATCAAAGGTTGCAGATTGGGTTCGCGCATGATGGACAGGCCTCGTGGTGCTGGCATAACGTGTATGTATACACATTTTCAGATCATGTACGCGCGGTATGGGCGTGCGGCGCACATCCTATTCATAGCGATGGCTCTGATGGTGAATCTATGCGTGATTTCCACCCTCGTCGTCGCCGGCGTGGCCACCATAAAGGCCGCCACCATCGACGCATCCGACGAGTTCTGCGTAGTCATCATCGCCGTCCTGTTTGGATCCTACTCTTTCATAGGCAAAGTCACACATTCGAAGATGATCATGTGTCCATTTCTATAAATCAAAGCGCTGATAGCGTAGAAAGACTGATGTAAAGTTGACTGATATCCATGATTGTTCTTTTGCCCGGCTTTACGTTCGAACTTTTGTTTTTAGTTATACTCATTATATTTACATAGGCGTACATATAGCTGAGGATGGCGTCATACTGATGCCATATTATACAATGTATAGAAATGTTGTATGTTGTTTAGGTGGCCTAGGAACAACATTCTACGTGTCGTATTTCAACGCCGTCCTGATATTCTCCATTCTGATTGCGCTCAACGTGAAGATATTGTACTCGTCAGATTCCACAACGGGTGGCGGTAACATTAAGAACCTGTATGCACACATTCAGTGTTTGCAAGGGCCGACAGGAAACGAGAATAGGAGCTATTTGACATTCCGGTATTTTGTACCCACAATAATGTGTGATTATACTAGTAATTCAGTCTTTCTAAGTATGTGTACAATTATTTAATAGCTTTATACTTCGAAATTAACATGCCTTATCTTGATGTGGATGTACGCTATTTTAATGCTAATGGACACACTTATTATAAACCTGTAATCCATGCAGGTGGTCTACAAACACCGTCTATTTGTCAACTTCAGGTCAGAGAACGGTTTTGTGTACGCCTTCATGGGGCTGTGCGTGACCGCATCTCTCACATACTGCGACCAAGGTATGTGCACTAAAATTATGTAGGCAATTTAAGTTATAAATGCGTTCGAAATTATACAGTTATTTTAAATTTTAACTTTTGTGAGTTTCTAGATGACAAACGTGTTCAAGACTTCAGGTTTATTCAAGATTTTTGTCCCAACAACAAGATATGGAGTTAACAGTGCTGAAATTTACAAATAACACATTTCACTAATAGTACACATTCAGATGTATCTAAACATATATCCGTGTAGTCATATATTGTATTATTTATTTAATAACACATACTTAAAACGAATTATATTATGAAAACAAAACTGTGACTGCCTAAACATCATCGGCCATGTATTAATAATTAATACAAAAAAATACTGTAATCTCAGTTTTGAACTCACTAGCACAGGCTGCTAACACTCAAACCGTTTAGGTGGTCAAGGTTGATAAAGGGCGGGTTTTAAGGTTATAGAAGGTTACATTCATAATGTGTGGAACAAATCGACAAATTCAATCGAATAAACCTTTGTCACGACTCAAACAATATTGCTTAATAGAAACAAGTCAATAAAGAATCAATACAACCATTCGAAGACTCTCTTCTTACATGTTCAACTTTGGATTTCTTAAGATTTGTTTTGTTTTGTTAAATGTCTAGAATTACACATTGACGAGATGAAGGAAGCGGAAGTGCAAAAACACATCCGAAAGTTCATCTAATTACTCAAAAGTAACAAAACTGCCAAAAGCTGCTTATTTGCAAAAATGACGAAAAGCATATGGGGGTAACACAATTATCTCATACTGCATGGTTGTTGCAAATATTAAACACACACACAGTTAACTCGACTAAGATGTCACCTATATCAGTGTACAGTAACCTCTTTCACTTCCTACAAAATATCGAAGAATTACGTGTTTTTTTTCTCATTGAACGCAACTCAAGGTAATTGCCTACATATATTAACTTATATAACAGTTGCAGTTAGGAATGGGCAAACCTTATTCAAACGATTTTTTTTTTAATCGAACAACATCACCGGCTTTGCTTTGACGATAGTGATTTACTTTAAACTTGTCAATTGTTAGCATCGGCCTACCTCTGGTTATATTGCGCTGCTTATATTGACCGTATTGATGACTACCGGTACTCGCCTCTCTATGTAGCCGCCTGGCAGAGCCGCATCGCCGCTAAGCCGCTACAGGGCGTCCTCGGCTTCTTCATCGCCGCCTTCATCTGGTTCGCCATTCCCATTTCCATCTCCACTTCCGCCGGGCTCGCCTACATCGCCATGGCCGCCACCAACACGACGAGCGTTCTGTCGCCTTCTGACATCAACGCAGGTTTTATAGCATGTTAATGCCATCAAACAAAGTAATCGGCATTAAGCAATACGCTTGTCCGTTCGTACGTCCCGAAACATTTTTTCTGCACTGTAACGTCTTCATTTATTGAGCTGTTTTTAAAATATCTTTGCTATAAATCGTAACCATGTATCGCCGCCGTGATGCGCGCAACGCTTGAGTCTCTAGCTCAAAGGGAAATTGTCCCACTTAGATGTCAAATATAACCGTAATACAGTGCATATTTTTTCGGACTATAACGTTATAATTTTTCCACCTGAAAGGTCAAGGTCACACCTAGGGGTAAAATGTACGACATTGCTTATTTATAGCTCGCACGGACTTCAAATTATCATTTTTCGGTAATTAATAAAAAAAGTATCACCGTGTAGAAAAATTCAGTTAAAGCTCAAGTAAACACAACCTAAGAATTTTTTTTTCTTTTATTGATAAAATTGATAAAATGAAAAAGTGTTTATAAAACTATTTATCTAACAAATCGAAAAAGCTGAATAACAAACATATCATTTAAAATACACTGCACATTTGTTATTTATTGCACAGTTGCAAGATGTTTCATGTTGCTGAAAGTTCGAAATAATGTGAAGGCACTAATTTTATTCAAGTTTTGTAATTAATATTATCATTATATACGATTTTTCTAAATATCATAATTCTGTTAGTAAATAATTCAAATGTTTTTTTATAAGACAATCCGCGAACAAGTCCTTTTAAACGACAACCAAATGCATCAACAAAATGAAACCGATTTTGTCCCGGATGCAGGCCTCGTGACGCCGTTCATGGCCGAGCGGTTGCTAGGAGACCTGGGTAGCGTGCTCATTCTCACCATGATCGCCATGACCCTGATGAGCACTGGCTCTGGCGAGGTGATGGCGGTGTCTTCCATCATCGTGTACGACATCTACCAGATCTACGTATACCCGTTCAGGTAATGCTATTACCACAATTGCATCGAAAGTAAATTTCTACTTGATGCGCTTTCAGGTTCGTTTCCTGATTAGGACAGGTACGACCCCGAAAATTAAAAATCCAAAAAATCTTCAGAAGTGACGTTCTAAACGTCAATATTTTAAACCGAATCAAATATGATTGCTTGACGGAGATAATAAAGATTAATATTCCGCGCTTGAAATGTCGATATTTTAAGTATTTAAAAAAAGTAAGAATGTAAGAATTACACAGTATTTCATTTTCCCTTTAAATTCAATGCTAAATCTTTTTATTTATTTTGATCGTTAGCGGCCGCGGGACTGCAACGAAAGTTGAATATAACTGAAATTTTTACGGGGACCGCACATAATTAAGTGTGAAGTAAGGGTACCATGATTTATGTATCATTCTACGTGTTAAAAATGTGAACGCTTGAGCGTGAACACTTTTTTCATTCAATGTCACAAAGTTTCAGTTTTTAATCAAACATGACAGAGTTTCGAAATCGGCCGAGATATCATTTGGAGAAATGTTCTTACCAATTTTTAAAACGATTTGGCAAGAAATGTGACCCTATAAGTGCTTAAGAGGTACATATTTACAAAATTCAATGTCTGTTCAAATGTATTTTAAAATTTAATTTCGATGAAACATAACACATTAAATTCATGAAAGTTCAGGACGCCCTTTCGTGCATCCTGTGTGGGAAGACCCGACCTGTTGATGGCGCTGCCGCGGACTCCAGCACGTGCTCCTGCCCGGGCGTGCTGACCTGTGACCCCTGTCGGCGCGACCTCGAGTCATCCACCGAGCGACAGGAAGGCAGCAAATATGAACACAAGCAAGTACTGGATATAAAATGAAACGACCTATCTTATGTAAGACGTTACTGGAATATCTGATTAACTTAATTCAGACGTGAATTTGGTTGTGTCTGTGGGAAGATTACTAATTGGAAAGGATAGTGAGTATATGGGCCTATCAGAAATAAATATTTCGTTTGTTTAGTAATGTATCGATTTATTTAGCCAACCACATATTCGAGGCGTGGTGTTTGACATATATATCTACTAATTATCTGACTGACATATTCGATTAGTGGTCTGACAAATATACATACTTTGATATGCACAGGGCACATCTGGGGTGATTTCTGACTGACATATTTGTTCTGACTTGCATGCGGATATTGTGCGATATTTGACTTGCGTGTGTTGTAATATCTGACTGACATATATGTTTTGATGCATGACTTCCATTTATGGTATGATTTCAGACTTGCACATATGTTGTGATGTTTGACTGACATATGAAGGGTAATGCCTAACTTGCATATATGTTGGTGTATCTGATAAGTATATCTGTTGTGATGTCTCACTAGCATATACATGTCATATCTTACTGCCATGTCTGATGTGATGTTGGACTTAAAATATCTGGCATGATGTTTGAATATTGCATATGGGGCAATGTCTATCTAGCATATCTAACAGATGTCCGAGTAGCATGTGGGACACATCTGGTGCAATTTCAGACGAAAATACCAATTATGATATCTGACTGAAATGTCTGGTGTCATGTCTGAAAAAACAACATAACCGGTATCATGTTTGATTGTTATATCTAACGTGATTTGTATCTGACATCTGAATTAGTGTCTATCTGAGATATAAAAGTCATGTTGATAAGTTGTGACGTCTGATTGGCATCCCGTGAGATGACAACATCAACATCTCACATACATTTTCTGAAGTGATGTGAACTTCTGATGTAATGTCTGACTTCCATACCAAGAGTAATTTCTGACTGACGCATATACTGTGATTTCTTGCTGTCATATATTGCATGATGTTCGACTGACATATTCGGTGTTTTGTGTGACCGTCATATTTGATGCAATACTACGTTTGTAGAAATATATAATACATGTTACTTAATAAGTGCGTCGCCGGGCAAATCGATGGTATGTCAGACTGACACACTTGGTGCGATTTCTGACTGGTGTGGCTTGGTGTATATACGTTATTTTGTCGTTGTTATGCAACATTGACAACTGATCGGATTTATTGTACATCTTTTGACATACTACTATATCACGTATACATCACATTAAAAAATTATTATTTTTAACAAAACCATTACAGAAAAACCTTTATGTTTGGCACTGTTTATGTGCATGCAATGACGAAATGAAGCAGTAGTTGCCGCTTGACAATATTCGCGTTTGAATTAAACGCTAAAGTATTACCACCAAAGCAAATAGCAAATCTTCATGATAGTCTATTGTGTTCATAGGCGTGTGCTATACTAAATGTAGACTGTACTTGCAGGCATTATACGTGTCCGCACCACGGACTGTACCGGCAGTACCAGCAGGACATGCTGTCTTACAAGAGCTGGTGCATCCTCTGGGTCACAGTTGCGATCGTACCTCTTGGTATGTACATCATGTGTACATGTAATGTTCAATGGATTAATTTTCTTGACTACGGTTGTTTGTTTCAGGTAGATTTTGCCGTACAGAGCGCTTTGAACATTTAGTTGTACATAATACACACTCACATGTATTCTTATTGATTCTGTCTGTGTATTCGTGGCAGGTGTGGTCGTACAGATGAGCGGTTTGGACCTGAACTGGGTGATGCTAAACGGCTTTATCCTCACGCTGCCCTGTTTTCCCGTCGTCCTCTCTATATTCTGGAGCAAAACCACCAGGCACGGCGTCATTGCCGGTAGAACAGTTAGAGTCATATTATTAATTTTACAAATTACCCTCGTTAGGATTTTAAGACCTACATTTAGATTATAAAATTTTCGAATGAAGCAGTTGTGCCTATGTCAAAGAAGCTCTCTCAAAAGCAATCATATCCAAATTAATGTGAAATATTTTGCAATCCTCCCATTTGGTCGTGACTCTTGTAAATATCATTATTTTAAGCGGTTACACATTTATATACGAACAAGCCGAGGGACTATTTTTAATACATTCAGAAGAGATAATGTTTATTTTTAGATAAGAAATGCTCATCAATAATTTCAGAATAGCTTGGTTCGGTTTGGTGTGTTGGAGTTAAACTTTCGGTGCTAAATACCGGGTCTGTCTTCAGTAAGCTTTCCTGAAAACAGTCCTATATTTTATTATATTTGAACAAACATATGTGTGAGCACATAAAAGTCGTATATTGTCAATGGTTGTCGCCCTTGAATAAGTGTATCACACCCAATGAACACATGTTCAGGAAAGCTTGCTGTGTTGTGTGTTTAAGGGGCCGTGTGTGGCCTGCTGGGCGGAGTAGGGGCGCTGCTCGGAGCGGCATCCACGTACCCGGGTGGCCTGCAGCCCTTCTTAAAAAACACCTCTGAGAACGTGTCCGTCATGGCAGGGGCCGGCACTAGCATTGGTATGTAGAGACACCACACGATTAGTCTCACTTTAAAATAACAATGTTATACTCAAGTTAAAATGCGCAATGATGTGACAACCACCTTACACTTGAACAATTATCGTATTATTGTCTGGTGTTCCAGGTGTGAGTTTCGTGGTGTGTTTTGTCGTATCACTGCTTACGCACAAAATACGGACCGATTCAGATGTTGAAAACGAATGGCGTAAGCTCCGTGATATTGACAACCCTCTGCACCCCTGGTCCGAGCTTTACACGGAGGACATTCCAGACCTGGCGGTAGGAGAAAGGCCGAGCGTAAAGCGCCTTGAGCAAGCGTTCGGCCGGGCCCGCATCGCTGCGTACGTCGGCGGTCTCGCCACCGTCGTGCTGTGCGCGGGAGTGGTTCCCGGCGTAATGATCAGCTTGCACGTGCTGACCGAGACCCAGTTCACGGTGTGGACACACGTTTTGCAGTGGTTCTGTTTCTCTATGGCGGCGGTTGTGGTCGTGGTGGCACCAGTCGAAGAGGTCATTCAGGTGGTGCGACGAGTGAGAGCAAATAATCGCGAGCGTTGTCGTGAGGAAGCCGCAAAATACGCATACAGTCAACGGACAATAAACAATGCGGATTAGATAAATACTTAAACTCACGCAAGGTGTTATATGAAAGAATTAATTTCACATTCAACGCGTAAAATAAATATAAACGAGAGCTATCAGTGAATTCGAGTTATACCTCCACATACCGTTGTGACTTAGATTGGGCCTACAAGGGCAGTATTTTGACATTAGATCTACATGTATGACTTTGAACTTAGTAGCCATTAATTATTTCAATGCGCACAACTGATAATTGCACTTACGTGAACAATTGTGCGTAACTGATAAAAAAATGGCGAAAAATCACACAGAACAAAATAACTGAACACTTGTGCAAAAATTCAAGATATACAACCAAATCAAGCCATTTTGCATTTTATCGATCACTTGTGCGTTATGTTTGATAAACACATATACCAAAGGCTACTCATTGATGATATAGGTGGACAAAGAAAAATCATAAGTAGCATGTACGTAAGTACCATTGTGGTTAAGCTGGAATGTTTGTGTTAGACATAGGTGGATAAAGGAAAATCATAAGTAGCATGTACGTAAGTACCATTGTGGTTTAGCTGGAATGTTTGTGTTAGACATAGGTGGATAAAGGAAAATCATAAGAAGCATGTACGTAAGTACCATTGTGGTTAAGCTGGAATGTTTGTGTTAGACATAGGTGGATTAAGGAAAATCATAAGTAGCATGTACGTAAGTACCATTGTGGTTAAGCTGGAATGTTTGTGTTAGACATAGGTGGATTAAGGAAAATCATAAGTAGCATGTACGTAAGTACCATTGTGGTTAAGCTGGAATGTTTGTGTTAGACATAGGTGGATTAAGGAAAATCATAAGTAGCATGTACGTAAGTACCATTGTGGTTAAGCTGGAATGTTTGTGTTAGACATAGGTGGATTAAGGAAAATCATAAGTAGCATGTACGTAAGTACCATTGTGGTTAAGCTGGAATGTTTGTGTTAGACATAGGTGGATAAAGGAAAATCATAATAAGCATGTACGTAAGTACCATTGTGGTTTAGCTGGAATGTTTGTGTTAGACAGAAGGATGCACTCTTCTTAATCAAGAAAATTAAACAATATTCATAGTACAAAGTAGGTCCTGATCTATGTCAACGTTTGGTGATATTGTATAGGAGTATCAAAGATTTTAAGCAATTTTCATGTCAAGGTCAAACTTTGATTATATGATATTGTTTGATAATTAATAGAAGAAAGCAACAGCTGTCGAAGAGTTGTAGCAAGCGGGATTGGAACTAGACTAAACGGAAAAACGACCTAACGACTCTTTGACGTTTACCAAAGACTTTTCAACTGACGTTACTCGATTTCAATTGGCGAGTTACCCTTTCCGTGTATACGGTGGTTTACAACTGTGTGTGGCATGATTGGATTTCAATTTGAAATAGCGCAAACGATCCGTAGTGCTTCATACAAAGACCGTGGCATTCGCTTGAAGATGCAAGTTACATTCGGTTCAAACAGTGTGTGCATAATAGTGTGCATATACCTTATATTGATATTGAGAATCTTGCTGTGTATGAACGGTCTACACATTGATAGTGCATGATGGTTTGTAGGAATGAATTACCATACATGTTTTTCATACCTTGATGTTGTGTTGCGCCTAACAACCATCTTGCTCACTTTAAAGAGTCAATGTCACACTTGACACATAACGTTTGTGCATGTTCATATTATGAATGTAGTTTTCACGGTTGTTACCATTTAACGTATAAATGTTTAAGGTGCCAGAAAAGGAAACTTGGTTTTTATCAGTTAAATTCTGGTGATTATAAAAATGAAAAATTTACAATTAAACAAATCCAAGTTGAACCCATCAGTCACTTTTATTCAATTTTTTATTTAAATTTTATATTCCAATTGTGCATGCTTATCCAAATATGTAGATGCAATTTTAATAATTAAATTAAACAATGTTATTATTTAAATACTCAAACATTTACATTTGAAAAAAAAAATTAAGTTGCTATTTCGGCGTAAATCTAACATCTTTCTAATGAGCTCAGAAATGGCAGTTTGATTGTCATATGCTTTGGTAGTAAACGTGATTTTATGCTGCTTGTGTGCGTAGTGAATTTTCTGTTGTCCTAAGTGTACAACTACAACATGACCTCCGAAAAACCTTAATCAATGCGACTCTGTCTATATAAAGGTTGGACGAAGCAGTCTTTCTCGAACCAATCACTTGCAAACAGAATTCTAGCTCCTTTGAGTCTGTAAGCAACATCATTTTATGTACAATACAAAAAGTATATATTTTCTATAACCGTCTATAATCTTAGAATGGGATGCAAATTTGAGCTTTATTTTCAATTGCTTCCTCGAATATAAAGAACGTTCATCAACATACTAAGGCATCTTCAACAACAATAATTCCCAATAGGGGATTGGTTCGTAATACTAAGGTAACCCAGGAGCAAGACAGTCGTCATCTGAAAATCGAGAACAAAGGTATCACGAGACGATTGTGCCGTGGCTGGCAACAGCATTGATAGACGATGAAGGTCATGCTATATCAGAAAACGCAATTCAGCTGAATGCAACGAATTAGATTCCCAGATATAAACTGATTCCCAGATATTCACAATACGGGTTGGAGTAATATAAAGTCAATGAAACCCATTGCATGACTGAGTTCTTAACCATCAAAACATAAAACATTAAAAATGAAAACAAATTACGCAAAGTAAACACTAGCGCAATTGAAAATGATTGTCATTACTTGTATATGCGTGTGTGAATGATACAAAAAGGATAGTGATCTGAAATGTCCCTGATCTAATAATCTGATATGGTAGTAAACATAAAAATAAAATTGTATTACTCTTCTATGATATCATAGGAAACAAATTGAACTCAGCCCGGGTGAAACTTAGCCCGTGCTAAATAACAACTGCATTAGGAAAATTTTAACTAGAGTGACAAAAACCGACTAGTAGTAAAACTATTGGACTGCGGCCTTCAGCCGCACGGCAACCAAATAGATATATAAAACAAAATAGGCATTCAATTCAGGCATTGGTAAAAAGACAAACTTCAGCCTTAAACTGTTAGGTAAAATTAAAATGAAAGGATCATGTAACCATTTATTTATTTATTCATATGTACAAAAAATATTGGCCTTAAGTACAGATACTGATGAAAATGTGGAAGACTATCTGCAGCCTAAAACTGATTGGTATCAATAAAAAGATAGATACAGCAAATAAAATTGTCTTAGTGTTTCAAGCTTTACAATAATATTTTCAAGAAAGAATGGATCGTTAACAAATTGCTTTATTGAACATTTCGTTACTCGATTGGTCTGTTTCTTACTTAAACCTAACAACGGGTGTAGTACTGTAGTGAGAGAATCATATCTGCCCTGTTGCTGTCTCTGAAAACAGCTATCTGCTAGGTTTAAAATGTCACATTCAACGCATATGTCATCATTAATTCACTTGATAATCATGAATTATAATATGTTTCTCACTAACATATACATAAGGTCACTAACCAGGATGAAATCAGCAATCAGTTTATTTCAGTATTTTTTATCAGTCATTATCAACTGAATGGCACTCCAATCTTCAATTCAGTTGATAACATTTCACCCGTATATTAAAGCAAAGAACATGTATTATAATTGATGCACACGATGTTTTATCTACTGTCTGAACAAATCGGAAAATGCATTCTTGGAGAGTGTCTAAAGCAATAGAAGTGTAATTTATGTCAAATTACAAAATGATTGTCTCATATAACATATCCTTTAATATAATCGTTATATTAAAAAAACATGGATAGTTTACTGATGAATTGAAAATACTTTCCAGATAGCAAAATTAAACGACGTAAACATCAAATGTATTTAAAACATTTAATAGTTCATACAATTTAAAAGCTATGCATATTATTTATGATTAATAATTTGAACATCAAATCTTAGTAAAATCAGACGCAAACCTATAATATACAAATATATGTAAACTAATAAATAAACAATCATGATCATTCTGAAATAGATCAGGAACGCACAAACACATATGTGTGTTAGTAGACATTCCAGATTCGCCTCGGTATACATTATAATATATATTTAAATATTTAGTTTATTTTTTTCGACCTATAAACATGTCTGTATAGTGAAAAGTTATATTTGCAGTATTTGCAACGTAAGAAAAAATAATTTGGCATAAACACGGTAATGAGCTATGTATGTTCTTCTTATTATGTATAATGCATAAAGTTAAAGAACGTTCGTAAATCTTTCTGCCCAAAATAGTAATACAGTCTTTGTTAACCGGTTCATAGATGTGAAGGTAGTGTCGTTCGACAACTTATTACGATAGTATTACTATAAACATTATTTTGAAACAAAACACTTTAATAATACGAAATACCCGCCATCATTACAAACATCATATTTAATTGTAATATTTGTTTCAAATATGCAAATACTTGTTATTAAATGAGCCACCTATCTGAACAGACCATAAATTTCCTAATTAACCATAAACCTCGAAATTAAGGGAAATCAAAGTACTGACAATATTGGTGTGACGATGCTTTTGAAGAGGATGGATATAAAAGCATCAATTTAAGTTTATCTACATCACCGCAATTGTGTATGTGGGTACTAAAACTTGGGTACGAAAAAAATTGGGTACGAACATTTTCGGTACGAAACAATTATGCCAAAAAATATGAGTACGAAAAAAAATTGTGTACGTAAAACAAATTATGTTCGAAAACAAAAATTGGGAACGAAAAAAAATTGGGTACGACAAAAATTGGGTACAAAAAAAAATTGGGTACGAACAAAAATTGTGTACGAAAAAAAAATGTGTACAAAAAAATTTTGGTTACGAAAAAAATGGGGGTGCGGGGAAGTAGTACCAATGGGAAACTTGACCCATTCAGTGAAACTGGGAGGCGGATTACATTCTCGATCAAATCTAAAACTAACTATATTTGGGGGTTTCCCAGCGTCACAGCATTTGAAGTGCCACCTGACGATGAAGACCATGCCATTTAAGAAAACAAACGTCAGCTGAATGAATAGGGAGAAGATTCTCTGGGATAAATGATGACACAATATTTACAAGAAAATATTTATTCAACACAGTATCAATCTGCCATAATAGGGCAATAGCGTGATGTGTGTAAAGGATGGTTGATAACATCTATTTATTATTATCAAGTTATGTGTTGAATTTGATATCAGTTTTCAATTTGTGACAAAGGACTAGGTTCACGATAGTGCCTAGTTGGCCCTATATTTTCGGAAAAATCAAAAGCAACGAAATGCATTATTTGATACTATTGTTATGTTGTTTAACATTCGTTTATACAATAAATACACGAACTTTTTGTGTTCGTCGTCTTTTGATCAATAGGAACACGATTGATTTTTGGCAGTATGCCAATGCAACATGTTAAGGCTATAAAACGTACTAACAATTCACATTTTACAGTTGTATTGACAATTATGTGTATTGTTCTTAATATTGCTATTTAAAATACTTAAATAATTGATACATGTAGCATTATTATGTTATTATGTAAAAATGGGTATGTGTGAATGTGTTGCCATGGCAACCATACCATATATGTTGTGACGGTTTTAATACATGTTTTTCAAAACTACACACATTTAATAATTATTTCAGATAATTTTTGTTAATAAATTTCATAGGGCCAGTTTCGACCCTTAGTGAAACTAGTCCTTTATAACACTGCATTGGAATTTGTTGCCAGGACGAAGTAGATTTGTCATGCTTTGTGTCAATGTTGAAGTGAAAAACTGGGAAGCTTATGGACAAAAAAAGAGAGACAATGAAACCAGGATCTATTTTTTTTCTTGTTGGTTTAAGTGGCGCTATGACGACGTCTTACAGGCTATTGTTGGTTTGGTTTACCGCCGTTATTCAGTGTTAGTCATATTTACACTTTTATACGTTTGACCATCCTCAAAATCTATTTGTACCTTACATCGATCTATCAAGAATGATACACTTTATTTTAAATAGTAAGATAATGCTTTACCAAACATATGTTGCTTACCACATATATTATTTATCATTCATGCAACTGGCGTTGTAAACAGTGATGCAATTGCCACGTGGTTTTACATGTGACCCGCGCGTGTTTAAATTGAGATTATTTCTGTGCATGCACAGATATTGAAAAGCCCTATCTTTGTACCGAATTTGGGCATTTCTTGACCGATTTTGACCAAATTGTTCGCACATCTGACATAAATACAAACACATTTTGACTCATAGTCACTTTTTTGCGACACATAACAAAAATGGGAACATATACCAACATCAACTCGGGCGATTTTAATGTGACACAACTGCATATAACTATAGAAAGTTGTTCGTAACTTGTGGCTAGCTGAGTTCCGAATACTGTCTATTTACACATTGAAGTGTCGACGCAAATAGAAAACAATATACTGAACAGTAACGTTTATAGTTAGCAAGAAATATAGTCTGTAGGGTTATATGCGTTACGCCATGCAAAAATGGGTCTTATGTCATATGCGACCAGCGTAGCTCCTGACGAGAGGGCGCAATTGCAAAGTCTAGCCAGGACCTACCCTGTACGCTATAAAGACAGGCAATTCATGGTCTTATGAGCGGAAAGAGTAGCTCCAGACCAGACTGTGCGGATAAGCAGGCAATTTTCGCATATCGAAGAACATATATTAAGTAAGATTTCTACAGAACATTGCATCAGTACATGCATGGAACTTCGTAATTTTCTAATACGTTGTTACAAACTAGTGTGTAGGCAGCGCCTTTGATTACCGTAATTACTTTATGTTTTCGGACACTTAAATTTTTTTTTTTCGTTTCCGAAAATTTAGATACGAAAAATATTCACAAAATACAGGTGTCCGAAAACTTAGAGTCAAAAATTGAATCGAAAATAGCGTCAATTGTATCAACGACTACCGGTAATAGCACGCGCGTGTAAAATACCATGCCGTATAGTATAAATTACAGTTATATATGTTTGCACTGCATTTTAAATAATTTTACATGCTTAATTTATTTGACAGAAAGTTACTACAAGGTTGTACTTTGATCAACGAGTTCAAAGATAAGCATGTGATGTACCGATACTCGCTAGTATGAACCTGTAATTAACGCAATAAATTAGCAAACTATGAATTCTTTGTTTGTTCATTTTCGTTAGTTGTTGTTCGTGAAACCTTCAATAGAATGCATCACACTTTGAAGCGTTTAGTAATTGTCACAATTATTTTAATGAGAATGGATAGTACCATTGCGGTAGATAATTGAACTGTTAATTGGCACTACCCCTGGAAATTGTCATGCTATCGGGCGAAACCATTGTTTAATACCGGTTTACAAGGTAATTTACCCAATAACGCAAATGTAATGGTCCGTTGCCCCCCCCCCCCCCCCGTCATGCACCTGTCATGTTTTATGATGTTAATCTTGGTGTAAAATCCCATGATCGAAGTGTCATTAAATATCGAAAACAGGACCGAAATTTGGTAAAATATCGCTGTAAAATATACTTCCGAAAACATTAATTATGGACGAAAACTCGTGTGTCCGAAAATAAAGAGTTACGAAAAATAATTATTTTTGCTAAAGAGAGTCCGAAAACATAGAGTAATTACGGGTGCGAAACATTTGTGTCAAAAGTTAGAAAATACATGGACGGTTAATAATATATGCTTACAGGCTTATTTTTTTTATACTAAACGACATATTTGTATGTCTGCTGTCATACGACATTTATTCACATGTACACTACGCTTGAGTGGACAGAGTTTGTTTTCACTTTTATAGTTCTAATTTACTAGTATTATGCTTGTATAAGAACTCGCTATTATTGAATAACTATTACATTTTCTTCATTATAATGAGGGTGTTGTTAATTACGAGTTTATATGACAGATTTTAATAGATAAAAAAACATGTTCTCATTTTGGGAAAATCAGTTTTCGAATTGATGCTAACAGACATGACCAGTTGACGAGTGACGTCACGCGCACCTGCAAAGTTTAGACTCCGCCCACTGGTTGGCAAAAAGAGGTGGATTTCATATAAGCGCATATAGAGAAGGTTGACAAAATCATCGTTTTTATTGATAAACACGCACAATATCAAATATAATTTTGCTTATTATGTCTGAGTCAACCTTAGCATACAAGGAAATACATTTTTGGAACGATAATATTGTTGTTATTATTTGTTTTTACTAACAACAAATTCGGAGTAGAACAAAATCTAAGAGCTCGGTATGTGGTTACCACGAAAATCTCTCTACTTGGCACTTCTTTGCGACCATTTTTAGTTCAAAAATTCTCAGAAATTGAAATAATTTCAAAATAAAATAAATTTAATGAACAAAAAGCAATTAAGGATGAAAACAAACAACAAATAAATCGATTTTATGTGCGCAACATAAATACTGATTTGAACCATTATATGTCTTAAAAACATACATTGTTACACATTAAATAAACTTATTAAATAAGTTCTATTGATTAATGTTATTCTTTTATTTAATTGTTCACAACAATTTTGGCACTCTGTGTTGCAGCATTTTAACCCGTAGTTTAATTGCACCTTTGTTCCTCACAAACCAATTATCTCGTTATGATCGGATACTGTCCACACAAAGAAAACATGGTGTCATAAACCCAGGCACCTATACTTGGGTCCTTGCATAAACCACATGTTGCAGACGAGTGTCTGGTCATTAAACACAATTTATGATACCTCCATGTCATCTCTTGGCATATTGAGCAGTCATTTAAGCCAAAGTTGAAGCCAAAATACTTCACAGTGCAGGCCCGTACCCAGGCCATGGGCCCAGGGGCCCGGGCCCCCAGCTGGCTGTCGAACTATGATTTTTTTAAATAATCGACCCACTGCAATTTTTCTCTCGTGCAAGGGCCCACAGTACACTTTCCCTCAAAACAAAAGAGCAGCTATGTTTTATTGTCCCTGATAAACAAGGGGATTAGCGCTCGCCATTCGAGATAACCCCCTAGGCAATGTTTTCTTATCGCCTTTTACACACATTCCCGATCAGTCCCCCATTGTGATCATGAATGCTTCATCTATCGATGGGTGATGTAACATGTATTTTGATTAGTTCCGCGAATGGAAGCTACTGCTACAGGAGGTCGTAGACTATGGTCTGATAATTGCTGACGCAGGTTTTTTCCTTCTCTGAGATGACCCTTTCCCCTAGACGTATTTTTCCCCTCCAAAAGTTTATTTTTTTTTTGGGAAACCTTTTATTGGGAATTTTTAGGTCCCAATATATACTTTTTACATTGAGAACAGGGCCCTGAATTTGAACCGGAACAAAAACACTGACATAGGTATTAAAGGGACTGTCAACCACGAATGACAATAAAGAAAATTTCTAAAATACCGTATTTTTTTTACAA
Organism: Dreissena polymorpha; assembly: GCF_020536995.1. Classification (NCBI taxonomy): domain Eukaryota; kingdom Metazoa; phylum Mollusca; class Bivalvia; order Myida; family Dreissenidae; genus Dreissena; species Dreissena polymorpha. The sequence goes on from NC_068358.1 coordinate 125,354,541, forward strand.
TTATTAGATTATATTGATTAAAATATAACGACTGGTATATTACATTACTTGAAAAAAGTTCATATTTTCAGTATATTCGGTAATTAAATTTCGCGATGTGAAATCGAAAGTCCATCGCGAAAATAGGTGCAATTACGATATACACGCTATAAATAACTCTAGTATATTGATCATTTTCTATATAAGATATATACAATTCACAACGCATGCACAATTGGAATTCCTGGCTTTACCACGTGACGATGATGATCAATCTACTGGCTTTATTTATAGGTAGACATACCCAGTAAATTTTATCATTTTTATATTTATTATTTTTATTATTTATATTATATATTATAAATAAGCATTTATAATTTTTGAAAGGAAATCACTGAAAAAGACTACGATGAGATAGTTAACATGTTTGTTGAAAAGAAAAACAGATTCATAAATTTGCCGAGCAACAGATAAGAATTTGGCAGAATTCAATATTTAAAAAAATTGAGTACCGAGAATTGAGTAATGTCAACCTATTAATGGCTCATTGGTAAAAAAAGGAAAATTGAAACAACAAATAGATCTTGTTATATAAGTTAACCTAATCCAGTGTAGAAAAATATTGTATAATTAAATTATCTGTTTCCTTGAATTTGTTTGAAAACAGTAAAATATGTTAAATTGATTATTTAAGACTTTCATTATTTCCCCCAAAAATTAGGCGTTTCGCGCATTTTTTTCCTTAAAAAAGGCAAGGTCTTTCCCCAAAAATCAGATAAAAAACCTGTGACGTTATTGATTTGTGAAAAAAAAATGGTGGAAGCAATACGAGAGTTGATGTGGATAATCGTCAGTTTAAACCTGTAAGTTTCGGAAATCTAAAGCTTTTAATATTGTTGTGAATTCACACCAATGTTTAAAGCTGAAGACTTCCGAAATGTGCTGATTTACTTGTTATATTCCATTAAATCATATAAAAAAATACGGTTTTTATAAGCATTCAAATTTACCTTGCAAAGTGCAAAATTAAAAAAAGTATATATATAGAGAGGGGGGACCCCTCCCAAACCCTCCCCGGTTGGGCCCCCCAGTAAAAAAATCCTGGGTACGGCCCTGCAGAGGCTCCAATACAATATTTCAACATTCAAACAAAAAACACATTTGTCGGAAATGGATAAATAGGAACACGTGCACATATATTAGCCAGTATAATTATAATGATACAGTGTTCAATAAATATAAATTTAAAATATTGTGCAATTTTATTGCAACACAACTAAGGTATTTAACGGGTACCGGCAAATGTAAATTCCGCTATTACGTAAAGATCGTACGTTACTTCAGTGTATGAAACACCATCGTAAAAACAAGCAATTACAACATGGTTAAAAAATACTTGCGTTAAATAAATTACATATATAGATTTATTTAGCATAAAATGCTAGATTTTAACACCCCTTATCACTGGTAAAGAGATTTCAATATACTTGCAAACACAGTTCAATTTGCATTATATACATTTATTGGTACTAATTATGATAAAAATGCACTATTTTTAAGAGTTGTAATGTTTATTTCGGATTTTTGTATCGAATTATTGACTAAACAAAAGCCCTATGTTTTACGTTTTTGTTACCAGTGTTTTTGCCAACAAGTCAGTGCGCACGCGCAGAAAATCCCGATTGTAAACAATAACATTCAACTGGTCAATATGTCCATATGTTTCAGTAGGCTTTGAAGTTTGCCTGTGAATTGCACACCCGCCTGCTTATCTGGTATTTGATGTGTGCGTTTCTTTTTTAACATAAAATATTGATGGATCACGCGACAGGTTTTTGTCATTTCAACAAAAATGTTGTTTCACAGATTTATGTATTGAGATATTTAAGCGGTAATATGCTATTATGTGAATAGTTTGGTTTGAAACAACTTAATTTCAGCTACATTCCGGCACTTTTATGTCTGTGTATTTATTTTCGGAAGAAAGGGGATTCATACCAAAATATTTTGTTCCATTATCATTCAATTATTATATGGAAATACAAAACAACTTACAAAACAATCGTGTTGTTTTTTTCGTTCTTGTGTATTAATTCGTTATAATATATGCGTTCTCCTTCCGGTTAACGCCTTATTATTTAATACTATACACCATAGCTGCAGTGAACGTCAATAGCGAATCCCGTGTAGCTGATTTCTTCCGTAAGCGAAACGTTTAAATGCGCCCGATTCACTCTGGTATTGAAACATGCATTTATATATTAAAGCACTCAGGTGTTATTAATTATTGACTGTCATCATCATCATCATCATCATCATCATCATCATCATCATCATCATCATCATCATCATCATCATCATCGTCATCGTCATCGTCACCGTCACCGTCGTCGTCGTCGTCGTCATCATCATCATCATCATCATCATCATCATCATCATCATCATCATCATCATCATCATCATCATCATCATCACCATCATCATCATCATCATCATCATCATCATCATCATCATCATCATCATCATCATCATCATCATCATCATCATCATGGTCATAATAATCATCATCATCATTATCATCATCATCATCATCATCATCATCATCATCATCATCATCATCATCATCATCATCATCATCATCATCATCATCATCATCATCATCATCATCAACATCATCATCATCATCATCATCATCATCATCATCATCATCATCATCATCATCACCATCATCATCATCATTATCATCATCATCCTGGGGACCAACAAGTGTTTAAGTCATGTTTGGACGTACTCGTGGGTCCTGTGCTCCTTATAGGAGATACGGAGCAGTCGCCAGAGACTTTTATGTTCACTTCCTGTATTATGCGTTCTGTGTCTGCGTGAGGCGTCCAGGTCTCGTTGCCGTAGAGTAAGATGAGGACGGCGAATGTAAACTTAAGAGACTGTACTTGGTTGGGAAGCTGATATAACTGCATGCCAACAACCTGCTGAGTCTGGCCGTTGCTGCAGTCTTATTCGGATTTCAGTGGTACTAGTACTATCCTGTGACAGGGTTGCGCAAAAGTACTTGAAGCTGGTCACTTCTTCTAGCTTCTCGCCGTTCATGGTGATGTCTGAACTGGTGTTGTTCGTGCTGTGCACCATGATCTTAACTTCTACGTGCTGACCTACATCCCATATGATCTTGCTATTTCATAGAGTTTGTCGGTGAAATTTTGAAGTTTACTACTGGTGCCACCCATGAGGTCAATGCCATCAGCGAATCTCAAGATGGAGATGGGTCTTCCACCGATAGATAGATGAGGTCATGGATAATCTTCTGTATTTTGTTCTCAAGGAAAAAGTTAAACAGGACGATAGGGAGAGCAGACATACCTGACGAACGTCCACTGGTGTCCTGAAGAAGTCCCCCCCTGCTGTCCGTTGAGAAGTACTGCACTGCGTTGCGTAAAGTTCTTGAATGACTTGCACCAGTCCTTCTGCTTCGTCAATGTTGAATCCTCTGATTATATGCCATAGGCCATCATGCTACATGCGGTCGAAAGCTTTCTTAAAGTCAATGAAGTTATGGAAGAGGTTTCGTTGTTGTTGCATGTGTTTCTTAATGATGATTCCGAAGTTGAAGATCTGTTCCACTGTGCTCCGCCCAGCCTGCTCTTCGGCTTGCAATTTTTCACTCTTACTTTTCAATCGATTAGAGATGATGCGTTGCATGACTTTGCTTGAATGACTGATTAGGATGATGGTGCGTTAATTCTCGCACAACTTGAGGTTAAGCTTTTGGGAAGGGGTATGATCAGTGACTGGGTCCTTTCCTTGGCTACTTTAACTCTCCCTAGATCTTTTTGCATAGTGCCGTAAATGCTGCAGTCGTTACATCTTCCACTTCCTTAATCAGCTCGGAAGGGACGTTGTCCGTTCCAGGAGATCTTGACTTAAGATTACGCACTGCCTCCTCCACTTCCGCCTAAACTTCTGCCTTAAGTATGGGCGGACTTTCGTCGACCGCTTCTGGTCCTGGATCTTTCTTAAGTAGACTGGAGTCCGGTTGAAGCAGATCATTGTAGAGGTCAGTGCCGTGCATTTGTATTCACTCCTTCTTTTTAGGACAGCGGCACTCTCGGTAAGGTGATTCCCGTTTTTGTTTTATATAGAACTGGTCTTGCGCGGACTGGTCTTCGTGAGGGCCTTGAGGGTGTTGTAGGCCTTCTTATTGCGGCTTGCGGTTATCTCTTTGTCAATGATGATTCATTGTTCCTCAATCCATTTCTGCATGGCATTTTACATCTTCCTTACCTCCCTGTTCGCGTTTTACGAATATGTTCTAGAGTCGATGCTGGTGTACTTCTCATGACTCAGCTCTCTTCTTTGGTAACATAAGTCCATGATGTCGGTCGTCAAACATGGTTTGTACTTCCATCTATCTCTCCCAAGCGCTTCATCCATCGGCCGATGACAGTAGGACATCCTTGATGTTGTAGCTAATTGTGTCGATGTTATTGTCTAAGGTGTGCAGGCTGCAAACTTGCGAACTATCTGCGATTGAAATACCTCTGCTGTCACTGGATCTTTCAATTTCACTAAGTCAAATCTAATTTTGAGATGCGCTTGATCTTTACCTTCAGCTTAATGGTGATAAGCACAAAGTCATGCTGGACTTGAACCTTAACGGCGCCAGTATGAAATCGATCTGATTTGGTACTTGCCCGTTTGGAGCATGCCAGGTTTGTGTGGATGCAGCGTGTTGGACAGGGTGAGTTGATTGCTTCTGGCGAACTCAAGAAGTCCAGAAATCAGTTTCGTTGGTCTCTCCTAACGTAATTCTATCTACTGTCCTTGACCAGTCTTGCTATGCGTCTGGTCCAACTTTTGCGTTCGAATCGCCTTGGACTATGAGGCTGTCTTTATTGGGGACCTTGACTGGTGCACTCTAATTATTCATATAACTGTCCAATCTCCTCGTCTTTGTAGTCAGCTGTTGGTGCTAAGACCTGAATGATTGTGATGTTGTGAGGAGTCGCTGATAAATGGATGGAAATGAGTCTGCTAGAAACAGGGGTGTAACTCATTACGCTGTTGACTACCTCCTTCCTAACGATGAAAGCAACCCCGTGGCGATGTATAAAATACTCACCGCTGAACCATATCTTATGCTCTTCATCTGTTTGTTTCTCCGAATCCTATCCACCAAATCTCGGCTAGTCCGATGATGTCCCAGCGGTAGCGCTTCAGCTCGTGCGTCAGTTAATGGACCTTGCAACACGCATTGTTGTTCCCTTAGTCGACGACTTGATCGATGGATTAGCTCCAGTAGCAAACTTGTCGCATCCACCCTGGAGACCGGCGGTGGAGTGTGCGGTCGTTGTTATTCCGGGCGCCGACCTATCCGGATTTGAAATCTGTTGTGTTTTTTTGTCCATTCCATTCCCTTTCATTGGACTGAAAGCAATCTTGGCGGCGCCCGTCTCCTCTCAAATAATTTGCAACTGGTCATACGAGTCGTGTCCCCTAATGTCCTCTTTGAGCACGAGTGAAATTAACTCGATATTCCACCATATCCAACAAATTTGCTTTTTATTTTATGCTTATGATTATTTTTGTATTGTTGCCGTTCAGGACAATATAATTCCCCGTTGGGCGATCCTTGTATGTTCATGGGAAGCTTATCCATATGTTTTTATAAACATTCAATGCAGAGTAATGTTAAACGCAAAACGACAAATCCCTAACAACACCATGCACATTAAATGGACTGTTAAGGTTAGTGAACAGTTGTATTAACTCACATTTGCATCATAAGCAAAACAATTAAACAATAACTTTAGCCAAACAAACACAGCAAAATAAGCTATAAAGTAAACACTAACTATTAAACATACATTTCACACAATTTAACGATGCCCAGCATTTTTTTTCCATCAAACTGATGTTGTTTGCCATCGTTGTGCTCTCTCTATCCTTCTCCATATCTTGTCCCCGTCAAATATAAATCTTGCGGAATTAATCAATTTACCCCGCATATAAATGGCAAAACAAAACAAAAACGTGCATTCTTTCGAGCTAAACCATCGCCGGATTGTCTCTGGAAAATACGAGTAGCATGCACAATACCAAATCAAACCGAATTTTCCAAAACGAAACTTATTTTGTCGTAGTAAAGAGTGTTGTTTTTCTTGTCTGAGTACACCATACACATACATTGAAAATTGTCAATTTTGTCAAACTGCGGACAAGGCCCTTTAATATTATTGCCAGATAACAATCGCTCGAGTCGTCTTACAGTTGAAGTTGAAAACTTTATGTCACAATAGCCCGGTATAAAGTTTCTACGGATATGGCAATTAATAAACTTCGATCAGGAATTATGAATTTCAATTCTCAAAATATTGAAACAATTAAACGATGTAGTACATTAATGAAAAGAATGCACACATTCTTATAATTAAAAAACAATTTGTACATGTGTACAATAGGACTTGTTTCTTAGGTTATGTTGATGATTACATTTTGAAGCATGCTATTTGTGCCAATTTTAAAAGGGCTGCAAGGGGGACAATCTAATTGGTGAATGCAATCCTTCTCGGGTGTTAAAGGGGCCTTTTAACAGATTTTGGCATGTTTTGAAATTTGTTATTAATGCTTTATATTGTTTAATGTAAACATTAAATTTTAAAGCTCTAGTAAAAAATCAAAAATAAAATTTAAAAAAGGAAAAAAAAAGTAGACCGCAGCAGGGTTCGAACCAGTGACCACAGGAATCCTGAAGTAAAAACTCATTAGCCAACTGAGCTATCCTGCCAAGCGTTCATAACATGCGTATTTTATACGTTATATAAGCAATCTTCGTAGTTTCACAAATTTAAACGACATCAACAGAACTCTCCATATTATTCAATCATTTCGCGTTGCAACGCTTTATAATTTTTAGGTTTTTAAATCGTCAAAAGATGCATATAATGGCTATATTAGACCATGGCAAATGTTCAGCAACACTGTTTCCTCACAAATATCATACCTAAACCGAAAATGTGCGAATCTGAAACAACTTTTTTCAATTTTGTCAATTTACCAAACCATGAAAAGATCCCTTTAAGGGTGTTCAGGTATTGTCAACAAATATTTTAGTGCTTATTTGTACGTGATGTTCATTACATGCACATGTTTCACGAGTGCAATTGGTGAATCCAAGCCTGCCTGGGTGTTTAGGTTGTTCAGATATTGTCAGCAAATATTTTAGTGCTTATTTATACGTCAAATTCATTACATGCACATGTTTCACGAGTGCATTTCAATAATATATTTACATTTAAGTATATAAAGACACCGATTTTCGGGAACATAATCAGTGCCTCTAGGTTCTATGTAATTAACAAAATGTTTTCTAAACGTTCCGTTAATTATATTTAGCCTGATGCAATGTCGTCTGTGGCATATGGTGTATTTTAAACACCACGCGGACATTTAAGGCAAGTAGCGTCATGTTTGAATTGACTGAGTAAATATCGGTAAATGTTTTTTCAGAAGGCCCTTTTTTAATAAATATCATCTGCAAAATTCGCGCATGTTGATATGTAATCAATCAACACTCATGACCGAAGGAGTGTTTGTTTTGTTAAAAATAGCCCAATATAAATTTAAAGACACGATTCTATTGTGAAGGCATGACCAATTTGAAACCTAATAGCTTTATGACAACCGCGTAAACAAAGTCGGCACGTGATAATACCTATTGAATTTACCTCGTTGACGCATGCGCATACCATTACCATGCCTCGCCCGTTGTAGTTGTCCGCCTACTTATTGAATTCCGCTTCGTTATAAGCTAAGCGTACCAAGGCCTGCCCGTCATAAGTAGGTTGATTTTATAAATGATGGGAAAAATATTTGCGATAATTTAATTTCTTAACTGTTGATAGGATCGTAATAAATTTTTGATGGTAGTTAAAGGTGTGACTTATATATATTTCTGAATCTAATTAACAAGACTTGTTCACACAGTTAAATGGATATAACAAGGATCGTCAGTTATAGATGAATGGATTTTAATCTCTTTGATGCATGTATGTTTTATTTAAACACATATTTTGTACGTGTAACTTGCTTTAATTTTAGAATAATTCAAATAATGTATGATTTGAAATTGCTTACAAACATTTGCTTCATATTTTGGGTTTGGGTTTAATCTTGAAAACGTAATAAATTGGATTAAAAGCGACAGTTAATTGCAGTCGATCCGTGTTACATTAAAGTAGCCGTGGCCGAAAAAAAAACACAATGTAACAATCAATAAAATAGAACATTTAAATGTTACTTATTAAAAATATTGTAATAAACTCAAAGCGCAAAAAGGTTTGTTTGTGACCGAAGATACACTTGTCAGTTTTTATGCCCCCTTTTCTTCGATAGTGATTGGACTGTCCGTCTGTCTGTCTGTCCGTCTTTCCGTCACACTTTGCGTTTAGGTTTCGAAAAATGCTCATAACTTCTATGTCCCTTGAGATATAACCTTCATATTAGGTATGCATGTGTAAATGGACAAGGCCTTTCCATACGCACAACAATTTTAACCCCTGTGACCTTGACCTTGAACTTAGGGTCCGCTTTTAGGTTTCGAAATCTGCGTTTAGGTTAAAAAAAATTCTCATAACTACTATGTCCCTTGAGATATAACCTTCATATTTGGTATGCATGTGTATATGGACAAGGCCTTTCCATACGCACACAAATTTTTACCCCTGTGACCTTGACCTTGAACTTAGGGTCCGCGTTTAGGTTTCCAAATCTGCGTTTAGGTTTCGAAAAATGCCCATAACTTCTATGTCCCTTGAGATATAACCTTCATATTTGGTATGCATGTGTATATGGACAAGGCCTTTCCATACGCACATTTTTTTTTTACCCCTGTGACCTTGACCTTGAACTTAGGGTCCGCGTTTAGGTTTTGAAATCTGCGTTAAGGTTTAAACAAAATGCTCATAACTTCTATGTCCCTTGAGATATAACCTTCATGTTTGGTATGCATGTGTTTATAGACAAGGCCTTTCCATACGCACACAAAATTTTACCCCCGTGACCGTGACCTTGAACTTAGGGTCCGCGTTTAGGTTTCGAAATCTGCGTTGAGGTTTCGAAAAATGCTCATAACTTCTATGGCCCTTGAGATATAACCTTCATATTTGGTATGCATGTGTATATGGACAATGCGTTTCCATACGCACAAAAATTTTGACCACTGTGACCTTGACCTTGAAGATAGGGTCCGTGTTTATGTTTCGAAATCTGCGTTTAGGTTTTGAAAAATGCGCATAACTTCTATGTCCCTTCAGATATCGATACAATAAGATATAAATGATCATAAATACATGCAATAGGCGAAAATAATTGCAGCGTCGCGAGTTATGCTAATTTTATAGCTTTATTGTGCGTTATTTGAATGTGAAAGTGAATGTTATTTGAATGTCATTTGAAGCAATCATATAACCTCTGTCTACATCTGCTGAAGATATATGACGCTGCTTAATATTGAACTTGATCATGGGCAAGAGTGCGTGCAAGTGTACGTGCTAAACTGTGTTTATTGTCTGTGCCAAGTGTCTGTGCTTGCTTTAGTGCGTGTTTGTTTTTGAGTGTGACAAAGTTGGGACTAGTACCATATATTTGGAATAAAGCGGACTCGATCACTAGAGGTATGGTTGTGTAAATTAGCATAAGAACTATTCTACTTGTATATCCTGCTCCACAATTTAAGTCGAATAGTACTGCTGTTAACAGTCAAATGCCACTGGATACACCAGTTCGTCAAAGGCAAGCTAAACGTATCCTCAGTTCACCTGACTCTGAATTAGTTACGGACCATAAACGCGCCTCATACGCAGAAGTAGTTATGTCACCGCCCAAGACAGCAACTGAGGCCTCGTCAGGTTCCTCTACAAGTTCTATACCAACCATAGTGCTATCTGACGAATCAATGGCACAAATATCTTCTCTCCTGGTATCTACGTTTAAAACACAAATTGAGTCAATGGTGGAACAAATTGCTAACAGTGTTTTCTCAAAACTAACATGCAAATTGGAGTCTCTAGAAAAGGCAAATGAGGACCTCGCTAAAGAAAACGCTGATCTAAAGTCTAAGTTATGTTCACTCGAGACCACAACAGACCACCTAGAACAATACTCTCGAAGAAACTCAATCCGTATTTCGGGTATTAAAGAACTCCCATCGGAAAATACTGACGAGATTGTGTTACAAATTGTTAAAGCCGTCGGCAGTGATATCGTCCTAGGCGACATCGACCGGTCCCATAGAGTTGGAAAGCCGAACCCCCGGAAACCGCGTGATGTCATCGTTAAATTTGCCACTTACCGGGCAAGGCAGAAAGTCTACAGATCCCGCGCGTTGCTAAAAGACAAGGGGTACCCAAACACGTTCATTAACGAAGACCTTACGCGAAGACGAAGTTCGATGCTTTTTAAAGCTAGACAACTCGTGAAAAATGGTACTTTCATTGGGGCCTGGTCGTCCGATGGCAACATCCTTGTTAGAGACGCAGACTCCAAGATCCACAGAATTGACAGTGAGCGTGACCTGGAGTCGCGGTATTAGTAATTAGCTAGTACTATTTTATACTTTTTTATTGCAAAGTCTTATTACTAAGACGTTATTTCATTAACAATTTACTAGTATGCTTATTACACAGGGAATGATAAGACCAAATTGAATATGAGCAGGTTTTTTTTTCTTTTTCTTTTGAAATAAGAATGTATATATATATATATATATATATATATATATATATATATATATATATATATATATATATATATATATATATATATATATATATATATATGCTTGAATTACAAACACAGATATTTTACTCCATGTCTGATAAGTATTATGGCCATCTACGCAGTGTTATTTTCTTTTTGTTTTGTCTTTCATAAACTTGTAGCTTATGTGCCTTTGTGCTGTGTTGTACATGTCAAAACTCTTCTTGCTATCCGTGCACGTTTTTTCTGCAGTGAGCACGTTTAACCCTTCTTGTTGTTGTACTATTAAGCCTTGAATAGTATTGTCACGCTGTTCATGTTTCCTATTGAATTGAGATATATTTGCTTTCATCCGTAAGATTATTTTTACGCAACCACTCCTTTTGTCATTACAAATAATTACTTAGAGTTCACCTTAATTGATTACACAGGAAATGGTGAAACCAAATTGATTATGTGCAAGGTTTTTCACTATTTAAACTCTTCCTGCTATCCGTGCAAGTCTTTTCTGCAGTGAGCACGTTTTACCCTACTTGTTTTTGTACTAATAAGCTTTATACAGTATTGTCACGCTGTTCACGTTTCCCATTTAAATGAGATGTATTTGCTAACACCCATAGGGTTATTTTTACGCAATCACTCCTTTTGTCATTACAATTAAATTTTGTAGCGTCTACTTTAATTTATGTCAGTATGTCACTGGCTTTATGGCCAGCTCACCGGTAAACACTTCGCACTCTAGCAAGTAATTATAATCCAAAACGGGAGACAACCACAGCCGAATCTAGAATGATTTAAAATTAAACTCATGGATTAACCTTCCCTGGTGTGATATCCAAATGTGTCCAAATTGCTTTTGTCCAAATGACTTAGTCATTATGGAACCAATTTAAATTTTAAACGAAAATACCGCGTTCTGAAAGGTCATTTATTTGCACTTTTCTTTTGCTGATGTAATTCTAATCGAACTATTTATCTTGCAGCTAGTCGACTTGTCAAATTCATGACTCGTTGTGACTTACCTTGTTATGAAACTCTTCAGCTTAAAAGCACCATATTATTACTAAATGTCCAATGTATTGAACATACATATTGAGCACTACTATGCTGCAACCATCCGCTTTTTCATTTATCTCGTATGATGTTGTGTTGTTTATCAAAGCTCATTTTATTTTTCAACATCTCATTTTGCTTTCCAATTACCATTTTTCTAGTTTGTTATGTTTTTTTCTCAGTCCTGTCCAATTCATTTATTAAGGCTATGTCGCTGCCAACTTATCTTGTTCTACAGCCTGGTTGGTTTAAACCCCCTGTATTGTTAACATTACTACCCAATGGGTAATGACGTTACTCAATACAGAATGGCTGTTGGAATTTTTAATTCAAGTGTAAGGATTTGTCGTCATAAGTATACTATCAATTATGATTTTAATTATGTATTGATTACATTTTTGTTGAGTCTTCAAAGATTATCGCAGTTAACAACGTACAAATACCTAAATTCGTTGTTAGCATGTGCGATTATTGTTGTATGCGCTGATATTATTTGTTTTATTTTACTTCTGTCCGGTGATGTCGAACCTAATCCAGGCCCTTATAACGGTACCTTGGATCTACTTCACCTTAACATAAGATCGTTGCGTAACAAACTTGAATTTATCAAAGATAATTTACTTAATTTTGACATAATGTGTTTTACGGAAACCCATTTAACCGAGGTTATCACCGACGAGCAGATCTTAATTGATGATTTTTATCACGAATTATTTCGAAAGGATTTCTCGAGTCATTCAAGCGGACTAATTGTTTATGTAAAACAATCATTATTATCGAGGCGTATTCTCGACCTCGAAAATCCCCGTTTACACACAGTTTGGCTAGAAGTTAAATTACATAATTTCAATACTCTGGTTTGTTGCTTTTACCGGCCGCCTAATTCTGATGTTACTTTTTGGAATGATTTTGAAATCATGATTGATAAAGCGCTTGATTTAAACAAGAACGTCATCATGCTTGGGGACATAAACGAAGACCAATTTAAACCCAATGCTCGCCTCTCTCAATCAGTTTCCCTGTATAATATGCACAACGTTATCGCTCAAGCGACCAGGGTCACCGCAAATACTGCTACACTAATTGATCCGATATTGATCTCGGATACCGTTTCATGCTTGAACAGTGAAGTAATAGTTATCCCTCAAACTGTTAGTGACCATCATGCTACTGCCATTCATGTTTCAATTCCTTTAATAAACAGCAAACCGATTCAACGAAACATTTGGTTGTATAAATATGCCGATTTCGATCGACTAAACAATCTTATTACATGTACAAACTGGGAATTTATCCATGATTCTAATGTTAATGAAGCAACTGTTATGTTTACGAACAAACTTATCGAACTGATGAAACTTTGCATTCCAAACAAACTTGTCACAGTGCGCCCTAATGACAAACCATGGTATGATTCTTCTATTAGAACAATGGCTCGTAAACGAGATAGACAAAAACACATATCCATAGACAATCCTACTTCTGCTAACTGGAACAAATATAAACAATTTCGAAATAAGGTTAATAACATGATAAAACATGCGAAAGAACAGTTTTATTCTAACCTAGAAACATCTCTTGATGAACTAAATACTTCAAATCCAAAAAAATATTGGAAAACACTAAAGCAACTAATAAAAACAAATTCTCATCCGAATTCGATACCACCTTTACAGTCAACGGACTCTGACGGCAATCTTATTGTACATTTGTCAGATACCGACAAGTTAAACTGTTTAAACAGATACTTTGCCTCTATTGCGTCGTTGAATGACTCAACCGGTGTTCTTCCACAATTCTCAGATATCTCTAACGCAAAATTATATAACCTGTCCATATCAGAATCGGAAATTATAGATGTTATTAAATGCTTAATGACCAATAAAGCCGTCGGTGGTGACCTTATAAGTCATATTGTCCTTAAAAAAACGTGTAATTCTATTGCTGAGCCTTTGTGTATCCTCTTTAACAAATCACTTAACGAAAGTACATATCCTGCCCAATGGAAAGAAGCGATTGTAATGCCTCTATTTAAAAAGGGAGAACCGAATAATCCTTCCAACTACCGTCCTATCTCATTGTTAAGTTGCGTAGGCAAGCTGATGGAGAGGATAGTTTATAAACATTTATACAACCACCTTCTTGCTAACAAACTTATATACTCCAACCAGTCGGGCTTCTTAAAAGGTCACTCCACAGTCGCTCAATTAATCGACATTTTTGATCAAATAACGAAAGGTATTGATGAAAAGAAACTCACATGCATGGTTTTCTGTGATATTTCTAAAGCGTTCGACCGCGTCTGGCACACAGGACTACTCTTCAAACTTAAACAAAATGGATTTGATGATAATTTACTTAATTGGATAAAAAGTTATCTAGGGAGTCGCACTCAAAAAGTCGTGGTTGGAGCATCAATATCTCAAACGTTAGAGCTTAATGCCGGTGTTCCACAGGGATCTGTTCTAGGCCCATTATTTTTTCTTGTTTATGTAAACGACATAGTCAAGCACCTTCAATGTTCTGCCCGCCTTTTTGCCGATGACACTTCCCTCTCATGTACTACCTCAAATATATATAACATTGAAATTGTTCTGAACCGTGACCTACAAGTTATAAGTAACTGGGCAAAACAATGGCTTGTAGATTTTAATCCACATAAAACCGTGGCTATGTTGTTTTCATCACACCATGCTGTTCCCCAACCACATGTTTTATTTAATAATGTACCGGTCAATTTTGTAGAAAACCACAAACACCTCGGTCTTACACTCAGCTCAAACGGCAAATGGCACGAGCATATCACTAATATAGTAAAATCGTCATCGAAAATACTTGGAATTATGCGAAAAATTAAATACACAGTCTCAAGAAAAACATTAAATCAAATTTATATTTCCCACCTACGACCACTACTTGAGTATGCATGTGTCGTTTGGGACGGATGTGCTCTTTACGAAAAAGAAATGTTAAATAAAATACAAAATGAAGCGGCAAGAATAGTCACAGGTCTCACAAAATCTGTTTCTTTGTCTAACTTGTATTCAGAAATCAACTGGCATAGTTTAGCCGAGCGTAGGAAGTATCTAAAACTTATACATATGTACAAAATTCACAATGGCTTATGTCCAGACTACTTACAAAATTTACTACCAGCAACTGTCTATCAACAATCTGCTAGGAACCTGAGGAACGCAAATGATTATGTAATCGTTACTAGAAGGACGGAACTTTACTCACGCTCATTTATCCCGTCGGCTATCGATCTATGGAACAACTTACCTCGCGACATAAGACTGTTAGATTCTCTATCAAGATTCAAAATTAAATTGAAACAATTATTTCTCCCAAATGTCGAAACTCCTTTATATTTTCATACTGGTGATAGAAAATCGTCCATTTTACATGCTCGACTAAGGAATAACTGTAGCGATTTGAAATTGCACTTGTTCATCAATCACTTAGAACCTTCACCTTTATGCGTATGTGGAGAAGTTGAATCAGTGTATCATTTCTTTTTTATTTGTCCACGCTTTTCTGAACAACGTACTACTCTTTTTGAAACCCTACACGCAATTGAACAAATAAATTGCAATACAATGCTTTTTGGTAATGACATGTTAGATAATGACACCAACTGCTTCATATTTAAAAATGTTCAGATATTTATTTAGACGACAAAGCGTTTTTCATAATGTTGTTGTAGCGCATAGTTATGTTTATTCTTCTGGACAGGACTTCACAATCTCAAGGTTGTACTGTATGTTTTATTTCCAATGCTTTACAAACCATGATTTTCTTTTGTATTTTACTTGCGCACTTGTATTTTGCTCTCTTAATACAAATGTTATCTTGACCATGTAACTTACAGCTTTACAAAATCACGCTATCGTCACGAATATATGCAATGTAAATAACAGAACAGGGAAAGACCACCAATAATGTTGTTAGAACTTTAGGTCCTACCCTTTTTTCAAAACAGTTGTATTTCTATATATGTTCTGTAGTTGTGTAACTATTTTGGAAATAAAATATGTTTAAATAAATAAATGTAGTTGTAAATCTAAAATTATGACATGAGTGGGCAACCACTGTTAGGTACAATCTAGTAGCTAGTTTCTCTATACCAAAGTACTGTTAATAAATTAATAGGTTTTACGTTATGCCTTGGCAAGTTAAACCAAAGTACTGACAGTACTGGTGTGACGATGCTTTTGAAGAGGATTTTGAAGAGGATTGATATAAAAGCATGTATATAAGTTTATCTACATCACCACAATTGTGTATGTGGGTACGAAAATTTTGGGTAGGAAAAATAATGGGTACGAAAATTTTGGGTACAAAAATTATGCCAAAAAAATTGGGTACGAAAAAAGATTTGGTTACGAAAAAAAAATGGGTACGCAAAAAAATTGGGTACGAAAAAAAAATTGGGGTACGAGAAAAAATTTGGGCACGAAAAAATTGGGTACGAAAAATGTAGGATACGGAAACAAAATTGGGGGTACGGGGAAGTAGTAACCGCGGGTTACATTCTCGATCAAATATAACAAGAAACATCTCTAAAAAGATATTCGACGTGTATTTTGCTGTACCACCTATCTTAATAACGTTCTGTTACAGTAAAATGTTTGTGGGTTATACCATTACGTTCCAGCATATAAATTCAAAACTTGACATGCTCTTTAATTACACCATGCTCTTTAATTTCACATGTATATCATACCAAACTTTATATTTCGTTGTTTCCTTTCCTAAGTTAATGATGCTATGTGTACGGACGTGATTTCACATGCCCATGTGCATGGACATATATTTTTGCTCTTTTGATTATTGTTTTTTTCTCTGTTTGTTCGTTAAGTACGGCAATAATTTCATGATGATTCCCGACAGTAGGTATGAGCACATAGTCGTAAGAGCACTTGAATACGTGAGTTCTGTAATTTCTGTTTGAAAAGTTTATTAAATATGCAAAATGAGAAAGCACGCATAAGAGCGAGTTTCACAGATGTCATACGCTATTATGCTGTTTATATACCATAGTCGCTACAACGTTTACAAATGGCAGGTTCGAAATAATTCGTTTTCTCTACACTCATGATCGCGTTGAAAGTTAATTATACACGTTTTAATTCGCACTTTATTTACTGAATCGCGACAAATGTCAAATACAATACAGAAAATGCATAGTTGTTTCATTGATCTATAAACATATAATGGATTGAATATAACTGATTTGAAATTAACGTTTTCAAACTATTATTAAATCTTTTTCCCGGGATATGCTGTCCCATTTATAGCTGAGCTTCCTATACATTTATCAATGATAGTCAGTGAGGTATGCCGATTAGAAAAATCGAGCTATCTCAATCGGACTGGCTCGGTCTTTTACATAGGTCGCCGTTGTGAAGAATTTTTTCATAGTATGAAAACTTAGACGAGCTGCTTCGCAGCATCGTCAAAAATAGAAATATACCTTGTCTGACGTCAGCCAATGCATTGCTGAATGTCTATGAACAGTTTACAATATGGGTTATTACATATGGAATGAGTGATGTATTGACGTCATCATTTGATGACGTTCAATTGAACGAATGATAATGGCGACTAAAATTCGTTAAAGGGATCTTTTCACGGTTTGGTAAATTGACAAAATTGAAACAAAGTTGTTTCAGATTCGCAAATTTTCGGTTTAGTTATGATATTTGTGAGAAAACAGTATTACTGAACATTTGCCATGGTCTAATATAGCCATTATATGCATCTTTTGACGATTTAAAAACCTAAAAATTATAAAGCGTTGCAAAGCGAAACGATTGAATAATTTGGAGAGTTCTGTTGTTGTCGTTTAAATTTGTGAAACTACGAAGATTGCTTATACAAGGTATTAAATACGCATAATATGTATGCTTGGCAGGATAGCTCAGTTGGCTAGTGCGTTTTTACTTCAGGATTCCGGGGGTCACTGGTTCGAGCCCTGCTGCGGGCTACTTTTTTT
Source organism: Dreissena polymorpha (assembly GCF_020536995.1). Taxonomy (NCBI): domain Eukaryota; kingdom Metazoa; phylum Mollusca; class Bivalvia; order Myida; family Dreissenidae; genus Dreissena; species Dreissena polymorpha. The sequence goes on from NC_068358.1 coordinate 125,372,341, forward strand.
TTCCTTTTTTAAATTTTAATTTTGATTTTTACTGGAGCTTTTAAAATTTAATGTTTACATTTATCAATATAAAGCATTTAATGACAATCTTCAAAACATGCCAAAATCTGTGAAAAGGCCCCTTTAAGCTCCTGGTGGAAAAATCCAGTATTTGATAAAATGATGAAAAGGTGGTCTTTTTTATTGCGCAGTCGCTATAAACACGTGGCTTGGCCGGAAGTACATGTAACGTTAATAGCAACCTCAAGACAATCCACCACAGGAGACAATTCACGCGCTAGACAATTCAAATTTGATTTTAAATAAAAAAATTCGTTCCCAAAATATTTCGTAACCATTTTTTTTTCTTTTTTCGTACCCATTATTTTCGTACCCAAATGTTTTCGAACCCAAATTTTTTCGTACCCAATTTCTTTTTTGTACCCATTTTTTTCGTACCCAAATGATTTTCGTACCCAAGTTTTTTTGTACCCATTTTTTTCGAACCCAAATGTTTTTCGTACCCTTATTTGTTAGTACCCAAATTTTTCTTCGTACCCAATTTTTTTCGTACCCAATGTTTTTCGTACCCATGTTTTTTCATACCCAAATTTGTTCGTACCCAAAAAAAATCGTACCCATGTTTTTCGTACCAAAATGTTTCGTACACAATTTTTTTTCGTACCCATTTTTTTTTCGTACCCATTTTTTTCGTACCCATTTTTGTTCGTACCCAAATTTTTTCGTTCCCAAATTTTTATTCGTACACATTTTTTTTCGTACCCAAAAAGTTGTTCGTACCCATTTTTTTTCGTACCCAATTTGTTTCGTCCCCATTTTTTTCGTACCCAAATTTGTTCGTACCCAAATTTGTTCGTACCCACATTTTTATTCGTACCCATTTTTTTCGTACCAAATGTTTTCCGTTCCCAATTTTTGTGGTACCCACATTTTGTTGGTACCCATTTTTTTCGCACCTTAATGTTTTTCGTACCCAAATTTGTTCGTACCCATTTTTTTCGTACTCATCTTTTTCGTATAAAAAGGTGTTTTGTACCCATTTTTTTTCGTACCCAATTTTTTTCCGTACCCATTGTTTTCGTACCCAAATTTGTTTCGTACCCAAATTTTTATTCGTACCCATATTTTTCTAACCAAAATAGTTTTTCGTACCCAAATTTTTTTCGTTCCCTATATTTTTTCGTACTTTAATTTATTTTCGTCACCAATTTTTTTTATTCCCACCCACTTTTTTTCCTACCCATTTTTTTTTCGTACACAAATTTGTTCGTACCCAAATTTGTTCGTACCCAATTTTTTTTCGTACCCATTTGTTCGTACTAATTTTTTTTCGTACCCAAATTTTGTTGTACTTTATTTTTTATTCGTACCCATTTTTTCGTACCCAAATAGTATTTTGTACCCTTATTTTTTTCGCACCCAAATGTTTTTCGTACCCAAATTTGTTTGTACCCATTTTTTTTTTCGTACCCATCTTATTTGTACAAAAATGTTGTTTGTACCAAATTTTTTTCGTACCCAATTTTTTACGTTACAGTTGTTTTCGTACCCAAATTTGTTTCGTACCCAAATTTTTATTCGTACCAATATTTTTCGTACCCAAATAGTTTTTCGTACCCAAAGTTTTTTCGTTCCCTTTATTTTTTTGTTCTCTTATTTATTTTCGTAACCAATTTTTTTTTTATTCCCACCCACTTTTTTTCCTACCCATTTTTTTTTCGTACACAAATTTGTTCGTACCCAAATTTTGTTCGTACCCATTTGTTCGTACTCAAATTTTTTTCGTACCCAAATTTTCTTGTACCTAATTTTTTATTAGTACCCATTTTTTCGAACCCAAATAGTTTTTTGTACCCTTATTTTGTTCGTACCCAATTTTTTTTTCGTACCCACATATTTGTTCGTACAATTTTTTTTTAGAAATAATAGATTTTCAATTTGATTTGCTCTCTCCACTCATTCCATCACGCGAAACCCTTAAGGTGTCGCAACTATAGTATGAAATGAGTGATATATTGATATATATTGACGTCATCTATTGATGACGTTCAATTGAACGAATGATAATGGCGACTTAAATTCGTTAAGCTCCGGATTATAGCCGCGATTTGTGGCTCTTGAAAACTGGTTAAACACGTTTGCTGAAATTTGACATGTATATTATCTGGGCGTAGGTACGTTATGTTTTGTAAAGATTTATCAAATTAGTTTGAATAGCACACGTAGGATGCAAAAAGGTATGTGCTTGTTATTTGCTATGCGGTTCCACTTACCGATTTTTTTAAATGTCCAAAACACTAGCGTAAATTTTATTACCCAACTATTGAAATAAACTTATCAACTCATATATTGTATAAAATTGCATCAAAATTTCACATACATTCAAAAGGAAATATTACATGTGGGTGCAATCATTTGCTCTTAAAATGTTAAGGTTATAATTATAAAAATGTTCATTATTGTTTAAAATATTTTATTTATATACACCGTCCGATTGTTTAAGTTTTCTAAAACCTTCTTTAAAATATCATTTAAAATTATTGTTTTTTTCTAACGAGCCTTTGTTTTCTGGCGAAAAAACAACAACATTTTTTTCTATTGAATAGCTTGCATGGACAATCCTTGCGTGCTCAGCGTTCCGATATTTGCACAAACAACAAGTCATTTTGAAATAGCATATATATTTATGATTTTGCGCTGTTAAATAATGCTCTACATTCAACAGTTTGGCGCCATAATGAAACGTAAATATATAAAAAAAAGATCCAGGGTTTTGTATGCTGGATTTAATTCAGAATTAATTAACTGCCATACAAATTGTATGGGGTGTATTGATAAAATTTGGTAGCGTCCTCGTCAAAAGTTTACCTGCTTCGTATTGCCGGTATTTCACGCCTATGCATGTGTGCTCTGTTTACTATCCATACCTTGTAAAGGCCTGTAAATCAAGCATTACGGTACGTGCACAAACACAAAACATGTCTCGAAAACCGAAACTATGTTTACATGCCAGTGAATAATAAATTAGATTTTACCTTTCGATAAACACCCATTACGAATACTCATATTAACGTGCGGCCTTTCCCGGATCTCTCAGCTTTCTACAAATCATATGACACGATATATATATATATATATATATATATATATATATATATATATATATATATATATATATATATATATATATATATATATATATATTGTTTTGCTATTAACAATTTAGGGATATAAAAGCTGCATTTAAATACGGATTTTGATTGTGGATGCATATAGACTAAACCATATGCGATAGCAATCATGTTTATATGTCTAACATGATATGTGTTTGTGCCATACTTAAAAATTGACCAATTGCTGAACATAATGTTGTGTTTTTATTGCAAATGAAGGCGGACTTGTTGCATCCTTTGACGTACTTACGAATTGCAAATAAAACTGATAGAACAATGTGCCGTTGAAATATTATGAAATATTTGTGCGGTAAATACAACATATGTATTCAGATGTATTAGGCTGCTCGCTCTCCTTAATCCATTTATGCCTAGCGCCTAGAACAAAGGCCTTGGCAAACAGCGTAGACCCAGATGAAACGCCGCATGATGCGGCGTCTCATTAGGGTCTGCGTTGTTTGCTTAAAGGAATTTGTGTAAGAAATATTATAAACTTCCGTGTTTTTTTTCAAATTTGTGTACATGTTTGTTGTTGATTAAGAGATCGACGACAACAGCATAAAATCGATACAGATATTTTGTGACAGCTGTTTCGACAGATGCCGGAAGCGTAAACCTCTTACATTATGCACTTTTTATATTATTTAATCATCATCTACAAGTAATATTAAGATTTTTCTTATCAACACATTTGTCCGCTAATAACATTCCGCCATTTTGCGAGCACTTTTCAACGTCATGTTCTAAATATAGTAATATTTTTGGCTTGACGAAGGAAATTTTATCCATAATACTTAGGTGGTTGGTGAATACGGACCTGAATGCGATCTACCTGTTGGCGTATTCGTTATGTCTGGGAAAAATCCAGTTTTTGATAAAATGACGAAAAAGTGGTGTTTTTTATTGCGCAATCACTATAAACACGGGTGGCTTGGCCGGAAGTACATGTAGCGTGAATAGCAACCCCAAGACAATTCACCCCCAGGAGACAATTCAAATTTGATTTTAAATAAAAATTTTCGTACCCAAAATATTTCGTACCCATATTTTTTCTTACTCAATTTTTATTTCGTACCCACATTTTTTCGTACACAATTTTTTTTTAACCTAATTTTTTTCGTACTCAATTTTTTTTTCGTACCCATTTAATTTCGCACCAAAATGTTTTTCGTACCCAAATTTTTCGTACCCAAATTTTTTTCGTACCAATTTTTTTGGTACCAATTTTTTTTCGTACCCAAATTTTTTCGTACCCATTTTTTTTCGTACCCATTTATTGCGTACTCAAATGTGTTTCGTACCCAATTTTATTTTCGTACCCAAATGTTTTTTGTACCCTTTCATTTCGTACCCCAATTTTGTTTGTACCAAATTTTTTCGTACCCAAATTTTATACGTACCCATTTTTTTGTACCCAAATAGTTTTTCGTACCCTAATTTTTTTCGTACTCTATTTTTTTTCGTACTCTAATTTGTTTTCGTACTCTAATTTGTTTTTTTTTTCTACCCACATTTTTTTCGTACCCAATTTTTTTCGTACCGAAATCTGTTAGTACCCCCCAAAAAATCGTACCCTTTTTTTTTCGTACCCTATTTTTTGTGTTCGTACTAAAAAAAATTGTACTCAACTTTGTATTTTTTTCGTATCCACATATTTTTTCGTAATCAAATTTTTTTCGTACAATTTTTGTTTTCGTACCCAAATTCTTTTTCGTGCCCAAATTTTATTTTGTTCCCACATTTTTTTGCATAATTTTTTCGTACCCAAATATTTTTTCTAACCCAAATATATTTCGTACCCACATTTTTTAATCATTTTTTTTTCGAACCCAATATTTTTTCGTTCCCATTTTTTTGTACCCATTTTTTTGTTGGTATCATTTTTTTTTCATACTCAAATTCAATTTCGTACCCAATTGGTTTTTCGTAACTAAATTTTTTCGTAACAATTTTTTTTTCTCTAAATAATCGGTTTTCAATTTGATTTGATCTCCCCACTCATTCCATCCCGCAAAACCCTTAAGGTGTCGCAAATCTAGTATTAGAACAAACTGTTAACTTAACACGCGATATTTTGAATTTGAGTCCAAATTTTGATTAAAACACAACGTGTTTGGCTTTGATTCGAATATAAGGTGCGCTTGTGTTTCTAATACGTACCGGCAACTTCTTGTGTCACAGAACAGAACATAACAGAACAGATATTTATTACGACTTGTACATTGTACATCGTCAGTGTTAACCATACTATAATAGATCTATCAATAGGTCATGTGAAAAGTAAGTGATAATACAGAATTTAGTAATGAACATATATAAAACATAATACATGACAGTAGTGGGAATACCTCAAAAACGGTGATCACATTTTACAACAAAAAAATATGCGAAATGGCTATTATGCTGTTAACATATATGAAAATGGACTAAATACAAATTAGTCATTTTAAGTATATAATTTGCGCTGTTATGCTATTTAATAGAAGGAAATAGCCAACATATATTGCACTGGTTATATCAGGCAGCAACATGTATAATGAAACATGTCTGTTACACATTTATAGAGATACATTTTTAGTTCCGTACAATAAAGTTAACAATAGAGTTTCTAAAAAATAAATAACATAAAGCTATACATAGGTATTGAGCATTATGCTTATTATATTAGAAGTAGTTATGCAGATTTGATATAAAATATTATATACATACCATTAAACAAACAATTGCACAAACAAACATACAATAGAATCGGCGGATAACGACACTCAGTTTGTCGTATTTGTATTCTGAACAGCATTCAATATGGACTTTCTGATCAACATTGCTTCGTTAACAAAAACAGATAACTTAATAGCTTCTTCTTTTTTACATAGTCTCATTAGGCTTAGGAATTTATACACTGATGGTCGCTTGAAATAATAAGGTTTTATGTATTTTTTTCCAGATATCGTTATAACAAGGGCATATTAACATACAATGATATTCGTCCTCTATATCACGTGAGCTACAACAAATGCAATATCTTTCTTCCCTAGCAATTCGATTAGTACTAAACCTACCCGTTTGGATTCTTAGTGGGTGACTAGACATTCTTAATCTACAGAAGTAAAATCTGAGACTTTAAGGTAAAACATCTAGGTATTTTTCATATTCAAACGTTAATTTAAATTCTTTGTACAACGTTAAAACAGGACTTTCAAGCGAGCGTAACCAATCTTGTTTAAAACAATCTATGACTCGGCATTTAAATTCAGCCAAGAAAACGTTTTTGTTAATATACTGATAATTTTCGAACACGTATTCGAACCCATAATCATTTAGGAGATGTTTTACATTTGTAACCCAATTTCTTTTCCCGTTAATACAATCTTTGAGAGCCTCGTTATAAACAACATTTAATATAATATTATCACTGTCTTTGATTTTAAACCAATATTTAATTATTCTAATGTATATATGGATATTAAGTGGATATCTGCCCAGCTCACCATAGACTGCATCAGAACACGTATTGTTGTTAACTCATAATAGTTGTTTACAAAATTTAAGGTAAATTCTTTCTATTTCCTTTGATTTGGTATAACCCCAAACTTCACAAGAATAATTAAGTATGGGTGTTACAAATGCATCGAATAGTTGGCAAAATAGTTTGGCCGAAAGGTCAAAGTCGTTGCATTTGCAAACTAGAACATGTAAAGCTTTTAACGCCTTTCCATTGAGGTGTTCAATGTTTTAACAAAAGTTTCCAGTGTAATTAAATACAGTACCTAGGTAATTAAAATCATCAACAACTTCAATTGGTTGGCTATAATAGGTCCATTTTTCGTTTGCTAATAGCGCCCCACGTTTCCGAAAGACAATTATTTTCGTTTTTGTTATATTTACAGTTAGACCCCACGTACAGCAATATGAATACAAAAGATCTCAATATTTCTGAGTTTCATCAGGAGTTGTACCTATAATAGCCATATCATCAGCAAACAACAACAAAATCACAATTAAGTCATCAATACTTAAGCCTGCAAATAAAGCTCTAAATCTTCAACAAATAATGAAAATAATAGAGGTGACATAATCTCTCCTTGGCGTAAACCAATAGCGTAATTAAAGTATTCAGAATAAGAAGATCATAATTTAACACAAGATTTAACTTTTTGGTACATGTCTTTAACAATTCTAAGTAGTTTTCCATCAATACCAGTTTTAAACATTTTTAACCACAGTGCATTTCTATAAATAGAATCAAAGCATTTCATCATGTCCACGTATATTACATAGAGCCTCATATTTTGATTGAGATATTTTTTAACAAGAGATTGTAAAATAAAAATTGGGTCTGCTGTTGAACGCCCTTTACGAAATCTCAATTGCGCATCCGAAATACTGTTATTGTCCGAGCAGAAATTTTCTATACGTTTATTCAAGACTGTGGTAAATAGCTTAGACAGGCAACTAACGAGAGTAATACCACGGTGATTATTAACATCATCTTTGTGGCTTTTTTTTATGTAACGGAATTATTAAGCCTTCAATCCAGCTGTTTGGGTAGTAACCTGAATTTAAAATACCGTTAAAAAGATCACATAAATGACTAGCAAGGATATCAATACATTCCACGAAATACTCGTTTAATAATTGATAATTGCCAGGCGCTTTGTGCATGCTAACTTGTCATAGGTATTTCATTATTAGGTAAACCATGTTTTGGTTAAAAAACTGCATAATTATATTGTTTGGCATAGATAATGAATCATAATCTGTGGCTTACCTTGTAAATATGTTTATACTTGAATTTTGATATTTAAAATTTTTGAAATTATAATGTATAGCAGTATTTGTTATAGAAAAGTGCATGTGTGTGTTGCATCATATGACTTTGTATTTTTTAACTACTCAGTTCATTTTATATAATAATGCAATTACACTGTCTGTATTATGGGCTGGTGGCCTTTGACTGCAAATAAATATTCGTATTCGTATTTGTTACGCTTGAGCGATTTAACTGCACTGTGAATTTCACTTACGGTAATAGGCTGGTCAAATTCAGTATTACATGTGGATAAATTATTAAAATCACGATGTGTACAAAAATATTCCGCGTCTTCGTTGTAGCAGTTAGATAAATCATTACTCAAATAAGCAAAGTGTTCTTTAAATGCATAAATAGAAATACCAGCATAGTCTGGTTTTCGCTTACTTTTAAAGTATTTCCAGAATTCTGTGGGTTTACATCGTTTTAGATCTTAAATTTCTTTCATTTTTTGTTTATAACTGGCATTTTTACATTTCCTTACGATTTTCTTGAAGATGATTTACGTTCTATTAGGAGTACCCTATTTGCGCTATTTTGTTCCGAGTTGAAAATGCGTAGTGCTTGCATATATGATTATCGCGCAGAATGACATTCTAAATTAAACCAATCTGCGTGTTTTAGAACAGCGTCCTTTGAGAAAAAAGGTTTGTTATTGACAAAAAAGCACTTAGAAAACAACAGATTAGCCACGGCCCTAATAGTTTCAGAAAACTTTTCAACAGTTTTATTTATAGATTCCCTGCAAGAGATATCAATATTTTGGGTAATATTGTTAAAACGCGGTAAAAATCCTATAATGCCTATACGAAAGCGCTCTGCGTTTGCCTCGTTCCATTTGTATTTGAATTCGCACTGTGGATTATCTTTCTGAACAGGTTTTGGGCATAATAATGAAAAACGCAACGGTGCGTGGTCACTCCATTCATATAATGGTTCAATAGTAAAATCATTGATAAGTGAAAAGTTGCGTTAATTCATGAAAAGATAGTCTATAACAGAACAACCGTTATTCGAACAAAACGTGTAGTTACTTGTATTAAAAACTCGACCATTAACAATACGTAAAGAAGAAGATTTGCAAAGATCTATCAATTTAACACCATTACTATTTTGAACATTATCGGCCGAGGCCGAGGCCCGAAAGGGGGTACAATCAGGGACATAGTCAGGGTCGTCAAATGAATTATTTAAATAATCATAAGGAATAAAATCACATTTTATACCAACTCTGCTGTTTAAATCGCCACATATAATTACACACCCAAGTGAATTAAATACAGAAATATCATGTTGAATAGTATCAAACAAATCAATGTTAACAAAATTATTGGCCGGCGATTCCTCTCCCCAAATATATGCCCCGCACAAATACACATCTTCAACAGTATTAAAAAACAGGTGATCTAATTTAATAGACCAAATAATGGTTTCATGATGATTTTTAACAATTTTGATGCCATCTTTTAAATTATCTTTATATAACAAAATAATACCTCCACTTTTTCTTCTTGCTTTACGATTTTGAAACTTTCTATATAAATTGTGTGAAATGTAACCATTTAAGGAAATATTACTTTTACAGTTGGTCCAGGATTCATAAAGAAAGTAAATGTCGGTATTAGCAATAATATTTACAAATTCATTAGATTGTTGTTTCTCCTTAGAAAGTCCATGAATGTTCCATGAGAGAATAGACAGCTCACCCTTAACGTCCCCCTATTCCCTGACCGGTTGGCCGTCCACGTATAAAGTATCATAAACCAGCCAGGCACGTTTCCCCTTGTCTCTATCGTCCTTCATTGACTTAACAAGTTTCCGGCGCTTGTCTGCTACCGCCTTCGGGAATTGTTCGAACATTGAGTATCTCGCACCCTTCAGCTGCTTCCACTCCTTTCTCACTAGTTCTCGTTCCTGGAAAAATGTGAAATACGCCACAATGTTTCTTGTTTTTTTTTCCCGGAAATCGGGTGGCCAGGTGACCGATGCACTCGATCAAACCGGATTGCATCCACCTTTTCTGTTGAGAGCTTCAGGGCTGACTTCAGGTGGTCTCTCAGTTTCTGTTCTGACACTTCTGCGGACTAATTTCCGGTCGAATTGTCTTCTGGAATGCTCGTAAATATAAGGTTATTCCTCATTGACTGCGATTGGAGGTATGTCACCTCCTCATGCAGTTCGTCTCGTTGCCTTTCCAGCTCGCTGACCCGGGTTGACATCAGGGTAGAACCCATATCGACCAGCTCTACCCTATCTTCTTAACGGATTACCCGCTCTTCCGTGGCCTTAGCCCGGTCTTCGATAGCGACCCATACCTTTCTTATTTCCTTTTCGAAGTCCGTCACCTTTTTCTCCAGCGATTGAATACAGTCTAGTTTCTTCTAAATTGAACAAACCCGCTGGACGAGTAGTTGAATGGTCTCTGTCAGTGCGTTGAAGCAGGGTTTAACCCCAGCGCTCGTCATTCTGTTACGAACGTCACTATCACCGCCACTAACAAAAACCTCATATGTATCCGCCGATTGCCTAAGGCATGAATCACTTTCATATAATACAGAATTAACTTGGCTAAGCAAACCACTAAGTGATGTGTCCAGGTCCAGATCATCAGACGGCCCTCTTTGTTTACATTGTTTACTATTGTTCGTTACACTGCCACTATTTCCACTGCTATTTCTGTCTTTTCGCTTACTCTCCTGGTATTTGGGCATTATATGTATATCGTCATATAAACTTCGAAATATAAATCAGCCTTTCTCTGAGAAAACTGGGCGTAATTCATGGGCGTGAAGTGTCATAACATGAATTAAGCCCGGTTTTCCCAATGCGCGACTCATTTATATATCAATCGTTGTGCCCAGGTCAATTAATATGCATTCATGTTCTTGCATTTTTAGCTCACCTGAGCACAACGTGCTCATGGTGAGCTTTTGTGATCGCCTTTTGTCCATCGGCCTGCGTCGTCAACATTTTGCCTTGTAAACACTCTAGAGGCCACATTTATCGTCTGATCTTCATGAAATTTGGTCAGAACATTTGTCCCATTGATACCTCGAGTAAGTTCGAAACTGGGTCATACTGGGTCAAAAACTAGGTCATTAGGTCAAAAAAAGAAAAACCTTGTGAATACTGTAGAAGTCACATTTGATGCCCAATCTTCATGTAACTTTGTCAAAATGTTTGTCTAAATGATATGTTGGTTGAGTTCAAAAATGGTTCCGGTCGGTTGAAAAACATGGCCGCCAGGGGGCGGGGCAGTATTCCTTCTATGGTTAAAGAGAAACCTTGTGAACACTCTAGACGTCACAAGTTTTGCCCAATCATCATAAAACTTGGTCAAAACATTGATTTCATTGATATCTCGGACGAGTTTGAAAATGGTCCAGATCGGTGAAAAAACATGGCCGCTAGGGGGCGAGGCAATTTTCCGTATATGGCTATAGTAAAACCTTGTTAACACTCTAGAGGCCACATTTATTGTCAAATCTTCATGAAATTTAGTCAGAAGATTGGTGTCAATGATATCTTAGATTAGATCGAAAATGGTTAAGTTTGCTTGAAAAACATGGCTGCCAAGGGGCGGGGCATTTTCCTTATATGGCTATGTATGGCTATAGTAAAACCTTGTGAACACTCTAGAGGCCACATTTATTGTTCAATCTTCATGAAATTTGGTCAGAAGATTGGTCTCAATGATATCTTGAATGAATTTGAAAATGGTTACGGTTGCTTGAAAAACATGGCAGACAAGGGGCGAGGCATTTTCCTTATATGGCTATATATGGCTATAGTGAACCCTTGTGAACACTCTAGAGGCCACATTTATAGTTTAATCTTCATGCAATTCGGTCAGAAGATTGGTCTCAATGATATCTTGGATGAGATCGAAAATGGGCACGTTTGCTTGAAAAACATGGCTGCCAAGGGGCGGGGCATTTTTCCTAATATGACTATATATGGCCATAGTAAAATCTTGTTAACACTCTAGAGGCCACATTTATTGTCAGATCTTCATGAAACTTGGTCAGAAGATTCATCCCAATTATATCATGGACGAGTTAAAAAATGATGCTGGTTGGTTGAAAAACATTGCCAGGGGGCGGGGAATTTTTCCTTAATATATGGATTTAGTAAAACCTTGTTAACACTCTAGAGGCCACATTTATTTTCCGATCTTCATGAAACTTGGTCAGAAGATTTGTCCTAATGATTATCTTGGATGAATTTGAAAATGGTTCCGGTTGGTTGAAAAACATGGCCGCCAAGGGGGCGTGGTATTTTTCCTTATATAGCTATAGTTAAACCTTGTTTACACTCTGGAAGCCATATTTATTGTACGATCATCATGAAAATTTGTCTAAAGATTTGTCCCAATGATATTTTAGACAAGTTCGAAAGTGGTTCCAGTTGCTTGAAAACATGGCAACCAGTGGGCGGGGCATTTTTCCTCATATGGACTTATGAATCTTCGTGAAACTTTGTCAGTATATTTGTTTAAATGATATCTTGGCTGCGTATGAAAATGGTTCTGGTCTGTTGAAAAACGTGGCTGCCAGGGTGTTCACTATTCGTGAAAGTTGGTAAGAACATATTGTTCTAATGACATCTTGGGCTGCACAGAACAGGTCAGTTCCTTTAAATCTCAGGTGAGCGACTTTGGGCCTTTCAAGCCCTCTTGTTGAAAAGTCTGCTTATTTAAACAACTTTACTGTTCCGAATGTCAACTTTAATAGCACGTTAAAGGGTTGGATTTAAGGCTCAGAGTAAACAATTACATTATTAATTACAATAACCTCAAGTCATACTATATATTTTTCAGAATTGTAATCGTCGCAAACTTCCCATCATTTTCTCATTTTGCCGGTTAACCTATTCCGATCAGCTCATTTTGCCTTCGAAACTTGCAGTCTCCATTTACAATGGATGCTACTGGAGCCACAATGCGCCCTCATCAGGCCTCGATGGCTGCAATGTGCTTCCGGAACATAAGGCTTACGGAAGTCTTCAAGTTCACGTTTATTTGCTTGGTATTGATGTCACTATTCGGAATTGCGTTCAAATACGACGCAGTCGTCGTCATACAGACCTACCGACCGGTCAACATTCAAGGCGTGGTGGATGTGTTACGATCATTGAAGACTGGCGAATTCGCTAAAGGTGTATCAGTGCTATTAAATGTTACGCTAAACAATAATAACTTTACTAACCTATCGGTGGGTGAACAGCCAAAGTTCAATAAAAGCATTGATTTAGCTGATTCGAAAGCAAACGGTATAAAAACAGTAATGGTTAAAACCACCGAGTCGCATCAAAAGAAAAATCGTACAGAAGACGTGACGACAGTTAAACAACCGGACCGGAATTTTCTTTGCACTGATCCCCGGGTTACTCTGACTATGGCGGAAATCTTGCGGATAGGGTCCAAGCTACCGGGAAACCTGACGAGTCTGCAGCCACTTGCACCGATGGTGAAGGAGAGCCCAGAGTTTCCGGGGATGCCGGACCCCTGCGTAGGCCCCAACCGTATTACGGGTGTGGAGGACATCCTATGTATGGTAAGAAGTCCATTATGTTTGTTTTATATTACCCCACCTACCCTTACAAGTCCATATCGAACTCATATATTGAGTTCAATCCATTAACCACAAAAGAATGCAGTAGCATTGTAATATCAACCGCCCATTTAATATTTTTCATACATGAACTGTCGTCACTCCTTACTTTGCAAAATTTACACCCGCCGACCTTGATTTTCAAAAACGTCAACTGGTCAACCCATGATTTGTAACAGGTACTTTTTTCACCAATCATTTTTTAACATACACAGTTGCCCCTACCCCCTTATCTTGTAATATATGCACTCGCCCGTCCATTTTTGCAAAAAGGTCTACAATCATTATTAATTGTTAAAACAACGCTGGCCACCTTACACTACCTTATATTGCAATACATGTATGCACATTCGCCACAACTTCCTTCCTCATGTTGCAATATTACACTCGCTGCGCCATATTTTGCGATTCATACTTCAATAATTAACAATTTTCAATAAAACTCAAGCCAACACCTCCTTTGTTATTTTGCAAGGTTATAGTCTCTGTCCAATTTTTTGCTATTCATACTTTAATGAACATTAATTGTCAATTAAACACTCACCATCACCCATCCCATAAAAAAAACTCGCCGCCTCATATGTTGCAATGCGCACTTTAATTTAAAAAAATAATTTCAATATAACATTATCACCTTCCCCTTTCTTATTTTGAACAAGAGATGTGTTTGTCAGAAAAACAATGCCCCCTATTGCGCCGCTTTGATTTATTTTATTATTTTTTTCATCATTTTGCAGGTACAGATAATCATCTCCCTTTGAAGCTTATTACTTCCCTTGAATTTGTTTTTTTGACCATTGACCTTGAAGGATGACCTTGACCTTTCACCACTCAAAATGTAAAGCTCCATGAGATACACATGCATGCCAAATACCATTTTGCTATCTGAAGCGACATACAAGTTATGAGCATTTTTTTCGAAACCTAAACGCGAAACCTAAACGCAAAGTGTGACGGAAAGACGGACGGACGGTCCGATGACTATATGCCCTCCTTCGGGGGCATACAAATATACACTCGCCAACCATATTTTTCAATACTTATTACATGTTTATTCATCAAAACCGTACTTTGCAGAAACACCCATAGTTCCCACCGGATTACAAGAACCATTAGGTTAATTGACAATTGTTAATTATGAAAGTATGTGGCCTCTAGAGTGTTAACAAGGTTTTACTAAAGCATGATATATAGCCATATTAGGAAAAATACCCCGCCCCTAGTGGCCTTTTTTTTAAGCCACCAAAACCGTTTTCGAACTCATCCAAGATATCATAAGGACAAATCTTTTGACCAAGTTTCAAAAAGATCGGAAAATAAATGGGTCCGGCATCCCCGGAAACTCTTGGCTCTCCTTAACCCCCGATTCGAGTGGCTGCAGCCTTGTCAGGTTTCCCGGAAGCTTGGACCCTATCCGCAAGATTTCCGCCACTGTCAGAGGAACACGGTGATCAGTGTTAAGAACATTCCGGTCCGTTTGTTAAACTTTTGTCACGTCTTCTGTCTGCGACTCAAAGGTTTTGAACATAACTGTGTTAAAACCGTTTGCTTTCGTATTAGCTACATCGATGCTTTTATTGAACTTTGGCTGTTCATCCACCGATTGGTTAGTAAATGTCTTTTTGTTTCGCGTAACTTTTAATAGCACTGATATACTTTAAGCGAATTCGTCAGTATTCAATGTTCGGAACAGACCCGTCGCGCCATTTTCAGTCTCTTGCCCTTGAATGTTGACCGGCCGGTAGGTCTGTATGACGACCACTGCGTCGTATTTGAAAGCAGTTTCGAATAGTGACATCAATACCAAGCAAATAAACGTGAACTTGGCGACAACCGTAAGCCGTATGTTCCGAAAGCACATTGCAGCCATCGAGGCCTATTAAGGGCGCATTGTTTCTCCAGTTACATCCATTGTTAATGGAGATTGCAAGTTTCAAAGGCTGAACCAATGAGCTGATCGGAATAGGTCAACCGGCCAGATGGTGAGAAAAATGATAGGAAGTTTGCGACGATTACAATTCTGAAAAATATATAATATGACATGAGGTTATTGTAATTAATAATGTAATTGTTTACTCTGAGCCTTAAATCCAAGCCTTTGACGTGCCATTAAAGTTGACATTCGGAACACCGAAGCTGTTGAAATTATCAGACTTTTCAATGCAAGAACATGACATTGTATGCATATCAATTGACCTGGGCACAACGATTGATATATAAATGAGTCACGCTGTTGGAAAACCGGGCTTAATGCATATGATGATACTTTACGCCAATGCATTACGCCCAGTTTTCACAGAGACCGGCTGATTTATATTTCGAAGATTATAAGACGGTATAGATGAAAGTTTAGAGCAAGCTTTAACGTAAGAATAAACCAGACATTAAATATACACATAAAGTAATTCACAGTTACAGTCCACAATGAAAAGTATACCACTCTGTGTACTGTGGTGTTAAAACGTTTTTTTGCGAATAATTCATTAAGGAAAACATCCTTTTATAACCTGTAAAATACGCCTAAACGTTAATATGATTATGGATCGTAGTGATCAACACCATGCTGATAGAACGGCTTATTCTACAGGCATTGTATTAAAAGACGATTTAACATTTATGAGATAATTAGATGCTGATATGGAAGAATGTCGAACTTGATACTTAATTATTTTGCAGAAAATATAATGAATAAATAGATAGGTTTTCATAATTAATAACTATTGGGCTACGAAATATATTTGCTTGTCCAATTAATTGGACCAATCGCTTTTAAACAATTCTTTGTGACAAAAGAAGTTGCCGGTAAGTATTTGAAATAAAAGCGCACCTTAGTTTTGAATTAAGCAAAACAAGTTGTGTTTTAATCAAAATTTGGACTTAAATTCAATACGGGTAGTATCACGTGCCGACTACTTCTACGCTGAAGTAAAAAAAATGTTAGGTTCAAAATTGGTCATGCGTTCACACGAGAATCGTGTTTTGAAAACTAACAAAACGACCAATCCTTCAGTTATGAGTGCTAATTGATTAATCATCGTGGGCGGGATAATAATTATTAACAAGATGGCCTTCTGAAAACACGTTTACCGATATTTACTCAGACAATTCAAACATGACACTACCGGCCTACTTCACTTAAATGTCCGCGTGGTATTTTAACTACACCATATAGCACAAAGGACTCTAACTATGATTTACGGAACGTTTAGAAAACATGTCGTTCATTGTATAAGAAATAAAAATCCATTTATAGGCACGGAATGTGTCCCCCAAAATCGGTTTGTTATTATACTAAAATGTAAATATATTATTGTAATGCACTCGTGAAACATGTGCATGTAATTAATATCACGTATACATAAGCACTAAACACCCGAGCAGGATTGGATTCACAGATAAGAGTGTCACACAGGCAGCCCCTAAGAAAAACTGAACGAATAGCATGCCTCAATGTGCTATCATCAAAATGACCTTAGAAACAAGTCATTTTGTACAAATCGAATTTTTAATATAAGAATGTGTGCATTCTTTTCATTAATATACGTCAACGTTTAATTGTTTCAATAGTTCGAGAAATAAAATTCATAATTCCTGTGCGAAGTTGATTAATTGCCATATCCGTAGAAACTTTATACCGGGGTATCGTGACATATACTAGTAGTTTCCAATTTCAACTGTAAGACGACTCGAGTGATTGTTATCTGGCAATAATAAAGGGCATTGTTCGCAGTTTGACAATCAAAGTACTGGTTTGAAGATGCTTTTTAAGAGGATGGATATAAAGGCATCAATTTAAGTTTATCTACATCAACACAATTGTGTATGTGGGAACGAAAATTTGGGTACGAAAAAAAGGGTACGAAAATGTTGGGTACGAAAAAATTATGCCCCCGCAAAAATGTGGGTACGAAAACAAAGTGGGTACGAAATAACATTAAAGAATAAAAAAATTGGGTCAGAAAAAAATCGGGTACGAAACAAAAATTGAGTACAACAAAAAATTTGGGTACGAAAATAAAGTTGGGTACGAAAAAAAAATAGTGCGAAAAAAATAGGGTACGAACAATTTTGGGTGCAATTTTTTTTTTTTGGGGGGGGGGGGGTACGGGGAAGTTGTACCCGTGGGGAACCATTCTCCTAGCAGAGTTGTCGTTCGTGCCTCATCGGTGTAATGAACCGCAGTGTAAGAGACTGGTGTGGAACTAACTTGACTCATTCAACGAAACTGGGAAGCGGGTTACATTCTCGATCAAATCTAAAAATAACAACATTTTGGGTTTTCCCAGCGTCACAACGTTTTGAAGTGCCCCCTGGCAGTTTCGTGTCTGGTTCCTGTCCCGAACCTCTCGATAAATTTGAAAGAGGACGTGAACCAAGAAATTTAGCTAACTCAATCGGATTGGCTCGGTCTTTTACATAGGTCGCCATTGTGAAGAATTTTTTCATGGTATGATAACTTAGACAAGCTGCTTCGCTGAAGCAGCATCGTCAAAAATAACAATTTTCAATAAATGTGTACAGTATACTCAGACAAGAAAAACAACACTCCTGACTACAACAAAATATGTTTTGTTTCGAAAAATACGGTTTGTGTTGGTATTATGCATGCTTCTTGCATTTACCAGAGACAATCCGGCGATGGTTTAGCTCGAAAACAATGCTCTTTTTTTGTTTTGTCATTTATATGCGCGGACAAGACAATCGATTGATTCCGAAAGATGTGTATTTGGCGGGGATAAGATATGGAGAAGGATAGAGAAAGCATAATGTTGGCAAAACATCAGTTTGACGGTAAAAATAATTGTTAACATCGTTAGATTGTGTGTAATGTATGTTCAATAGTTAGTCTTTACTTTATAGATTTTTTTACTGTGTTTGTTTGGCTAAAATAAGTGTTTTATTGTTTTTATTTACAACTGTAATACAATTATTTACTTTCCTGAACAGTTCATATGATGTGCTTGGTGTTGTTAGGGATTTGGTCGTTTTGCGTTTGACAAGAAATGAATGAAAACAATAAAGAACAAGAGATGTGTTCGTCAGAAACACAATGCCCCCTACTGCGCCGCTTTGAAATATTTTTTTTGACCATTGACCTTGAAGGATGACATTGACCTTGAACTTCCACCACTCAAAATGTGCAGCTTCATGAGATACACATGCATGCCAAATATCAAGTTGCTATCTTCAATATTGCAAAAGTTATGGCCAAGGTTTAAGTTTTTTTTTCGGACGGACGGACAGACTGACATACTAACTGACGGACAGTTCAAATGCTATATGCCACCCTACCGGGTGCATAAAAAGGTTTGTGTAGGTTTTTATGGCCTTATAAACGTAATGCCAAATGGTTTGATTGCATATCAGGATATATTGACAACATAACTAGATGACTCACTATTCCTCCCTGTTTGACGAATGTTTTGCGTCGTTTCTGTTGTTTTTAAATTAATATGACATTTTTTATGTCACATATATATGGAACAAGTTTTTGTCGTAAATACGTTCACATGAATAACACATGATTTATTTGAAAATCAAGGGCTGAAGATATCCATTACAATGTTTTATCGAATGTTTGTGGTAAACACGGGGATCTTATTTTCTGTATTTCAAACGAGTACTTTTGCGTTTCGGTATGCTGTGACTGGCTAGGTGTGGATGTCTGTTTAATGCAGCTGTTGCAAACTTTCGTCTTATTTATAATTATTATATTTGAAATTTTACGATTTAACTACACTATTTTAAAGGAGAACAGACATGGTTTAAAAAAGCTGAAACATTCCAATTTTATGGGAGATTATAATGTGTTAAAACATTTCCACGCCATAGTTCGCTTAAAACCATCGCATTTAGCGAGTATTCAGCCGATAATAATGCCGAATTTTCACACTTTGCGATCGAGTCGACATTTTTGTTCAAACCGGAAGTAACGTTGTCGTGAGACAACTTTCATCCAATTCATAACAAAAGACTCGCTATCAGCGAGTGTCATTGTAAAGTTCGAAAAATAACGACCAGTTTTCGTATTATACATACAGGTCAGCGTTATTTAATCATTCAAAATCTGAGGTTGTTAGTAGATACGGGAAAATAAAACCACTGCTGATTAACAAGTATGAAGGGATATCGATAGTCCAATACACTATAAAGCGTATGTTGCGTAACCTCGCTGATAGTGCTTGCTAATACAGCGGTGTTAACTTTGAAACGTTTTTTTGTTCTCAGCAGTTAACGGCGATCTCTCTTGTACTCTCAACTGCACGGATGATAACAACGCAATAGTATAATGTAAAGTTGGTTTACCGGGTATATTCGCAGTTCTCAATTTATAAAACGTTGAACATGAGTTTATCAGCTAAAGGTATACTATAGACAACGACAAAATGCTTTTTAATCGCTTAAACCGAATGTAAAAATTACGAAATATAACAAGAACTATATTTAAAAAAAGGTATTCGGTGAAATGCTTACTTTGAAATAAAATTTGAAATGTACGTATCGAAATAAGTAAAGTAAAAACCAACGTTTAACTATTTTTTTCACTTTTTAGTCGTATATTCACCGCATAAGATGTGAGTTATTATAATCAAACCACACATTAGTAGAAAAAAATACACCAATGGAGATCACATCATAATATTATGTGTCCTCACATGGCTTATTATTAGTTTATTTCTTCACCATTGAAACATATCGTATGTTAATATAAAACACACAGCTTCTTTCGACACATTCAAATGACTCTTTCAAAGACGCTTCATGCAACCATGGGTCTTATAGCGTTTCGACCAGCGTAGCTCAAGCCCGGCCTATGCATTTGCACAGTCTGGTCAGAGGCGATGCTGTCCGCTATAAAATCACTCAATGTTTAATGGTCTAAATATGTGTCTCCTCACCAGACTGAGAGATGCGCGGGCTGGGTGTGCTATAGCTGCGCCATATTGCATAAGACCCATTGACGCATGACGCCGGCCTTTCAAAATATCATTGCGAATTGTAAATGGCACATTTTAGCACACTGATTTTCGGAATAAAATTGAATTCAAAAGAGCTAATATAGCAAACTGGCAAATAATGGTAGCCTATTCAGGCGTTCAGGAACGAATTCCAAACGTGCTGACCGAGAACGACAAACATTTTTGGTTAGATAATTACATGTAAACGATTTTCCTCTTATCACGACACAATACATAGACAAGTACACAATGGGACCATTTCATAAAAGTTCGTACGCACGTTTTCTTAGGTAAGTATACTTAAGAACGTCGTAAGAAAATCCGAGCGTTTCATAAAAAAATCTTATGCAACCACCTGCTACGAATGCATAAGTTCCCATGTAAAAGTTACGAATAGTCGAGGGTTGTCGTAGCGTTCGAAAATATGGCCGCCAAAGGGAGTGAATGTCTTCAGAAATTTTACAAAATATAAAAAACGATTATCGTGATTGTATTTTTTTAAAGAAGCACGACTTTTCTCTTCAAAATGGTAAGTTCGGTAACGTTTTGTATATTTAATGATGTATCTTTATAACATATACATTATAGAGAGCACAGTTGTTTCCTTTATTTGCGAAATTGCGATAGAAAACAATTTGAATGTTAACAAAGTTAAATGTAAATGCGCATCTTGTATTGTCAATTTACTACGACGTCATGACATAATGTAATGCGTAAATATATTATTTATCGGGAGAGGGCTCCAATAAGGTTCGCCTTTCAGCCCAATCCTATGTGAATGTCATGTAACTTGTGAATATGTTACTATGTAGTTATAAATAAGTTTAAACCAAATGTAATTTTTCTTTTAAATTACCACTAACCGTGCTTTATAGTTGTTGATAAGCATTTTCTTAATGCAGAAAAGAGGACTATTTCAAAACATGAACTAATAAAAAGGTAAGTTAGATGTATGTAAAACTGGAATGGAGGGAGCAAACTGAAATACATGGATGATTGATAAAGAAGACACGGACATGTTTAAAAAACGATTATAGTGATTGTGTTTTTAGAAGCACTACTTTTCTCTTCAAAATAACAAGTTCGGTAAAGTTTTGTATATGTAATGATTTATTTTTATAAAATATACATTATAGAGACCACAGGTGTTTCACTTGTTTGCTGAATGTATTCAACGCGGTATATAGTTACTATCCAAAGAGATTTACCGACTGTGTTCCACGAGCTATACGAATACTATTTCACAGTCTGTACAGAGGAAAACGATCAAGTTTCAACAAATAAATAAATGTACAGCTGTCACAGATAAGATAAATATCAAATATTTGTATTGGGAGTTTTTAAACGTATTCCTTTAGTTTGAGGCCATAAAGGCGTTCATAAACTGTATGTGTAATCAATAAATAGCACGGCATTCAATTTCTACGCATTTTACACCATGAACGGTTGGGTAGGTAGGTATCTTTCTTTCAGTAACATACAAGGTGTCACCCCACTAAACTGCCCACAAGCATTCCAACAAATGCGTTTAGATCGAATGTTTGGATGTTCAGTCGTTTTATTTATTTTTTTATATTCATTCGTTCCCACATGCAGGAAAAAAAAATTCTCAAGATTTCATTGGACAATAACGAAGGTCGAGAGAGGTCAAAACCTGGAGTAGAAAGCCACGCCGAAAACAATGCCATAACAAGCAATCACAATTTAGATATTAATTCAAATTCACGAGGACATGCTTATGCAGACTTAAAAAACACTAGTTTAATCATGTAAATACAGGCTGTCTGACTGGTCAGTAAGTCGTCCTGGGTTCAAACCCCATTACCGGAACGGGTAAGTTTTGATGTTGGTCACCATACCAGACAGGTTGTGTTTATGTCGTAGGGTACAAATTATTCACATAACATGCATACTATTTAGTTATTTCAATCTTAGGTTTTTAATATTAATTTGAATATATTTCTCTGGTCAAGGGGAAGCAACCTAACCGTTTAACCTTGTGCATGATTTACTTACATTAGCGTTATCTAACCCTTGCTCGTGATGCACGTGCACATAACTTTCAATTGTCATAGATGGTCGTATTTTTATTTGTAGGAGGAAAATTATAGATTTTCTCAGGTATACTATCACTTTTCTTTAGTAACTATTAAATAACATATTATTATGATATGTATGTATTATTTGGTATTGTTCGCAGTCCTTATACATAATGCGTTCATTGTATTTTGACTCGCCGCACCTGCTCTTTGTGTATGTGTATTATTCTATCGTTGTGTTAAAATATGCATTCTTGTTAATTTGTTTGTCTTATTTAATATTTGTTTCAGAACAATCCTATACGTTAACATCGATTAATACGGTCAACTGCAATAAAATCATTAACATTGTTTCTGTGTTGGTCGAAATAAAACCTAACTATTAAGTATATATATATATAATAAATATAAATTCACCACGCTCGTGTTATGTACTATAAAAAAATTAAATTCCGTCATATTAATATGAATTCAAAACAAGATTACTTTTAAAGACAAATTATTAAACGATAAGTTTCTAGTTATAACTAAATTGATCAGTTCAAAAAGTGTCATTTATAAAACCGTCTTGATTAAATCATAATTCAATAATGAACTTCATTTAATAACGCTGACCTGTATGTATAATACGAAAACTGGTCATAATTTTTCGAACTTTACAATGACACTCGCTGATAGCGAGTCTTTTGTTATGAATTGGAAGAAAGTTGTCTCACGACTACGTCACTTCCGGTTTGAACAAAAATGTCGACTCGATCGCAAAGTGTGAAAATTCGGCATTATTATCGGCTGAATACTCGCTAAATGCGATGGTTTTAAGCGAACTGTGGCGTGGAAATGCTTTAACACATTATAATCTCCCATAAAATTGGAATGTTTCAGCTTTTTAAACCATGTCTGTTCTCCTTTAAAATAGTATAGTTAAATCGTAAGATTTCAAATATAATAATTATAAATAAGACGAAAGTTTGCAACAGCTGCATTAAACAGACATCCCCACCTAGCCATCATACCGAAACGCAAAAGTACTCGTTTGAAAATACAGAAAATAAGATCCCCGTGTTTACAACAAACATTCGATAAAACATTGTAATGGATATCTTCAGCCCTTGATTTTCAAATAAATCATGTGTTATTCATGTGAACGTATTTACGACAAAAACTTGTTCCATATATATGTGACATAAAAAATGTCATATTAATTTAAAAACAACAGAAACGACGCAAAACATTCGTCAAACAGGGAGGAATAGTGAGTCATCTAGTTATGTTGTCAATACATCCTGATATGCAATCAAACCATTTGGCATTACGTTTATAAGGCCATAAAATCCTACACAAACCTTTTTATGCACCCGGTAGGGTCACAGGTACTTGAAACAATTTTTTGGTCCTTATATATATAATAAGAGTAAAGGTACCCAACGATGATTTCAAGTACCGGTGGGTAGGGTGGCATATAGCATTCGAACTGTTCGTCAGTCAGTATGTCAGTATGTCAGTCTGTTCATCCGTCCGAATAAACGTTGGCCATAACTTTTGCAATATTGAAGATAGCAACTTGATATCTGGCATGCATGTGTATCTCATGAAGCTGCACATTTTGAGTGGTGAAAATTCAAGGTCAAGGTCATCCTTCAAGGTCAATGGTCAAAAAAATATTTCAAAGCGGCGCAGTAGGGGGCATTGTGTTTCTGACGAACACATCTCTTGTTCTTTATTGTTTTCATTCATTTCTTGTCAAACGCAAAACGACAAAGCCCTAACAACACCAAGCACATCATATGGACTGTTCAGGAAAGTGAATAATTGTATTACAGTTGTACTCACATTTGCGTCATGAGCAAAACAATAAAACTATAATTTTAGCCAAACAAACACAGTAAAAAATCTATAAAGACTAACTATTGAACATACATTACACACAATCTAACGATGTTAACAATTATTTTTACCGTCAAACTGATGTTTTGCCAACACTGTGCTTTCTCTATCCTTCTCCATATCTCATCCCCGCAAAATACATATCTTTTGGAATCAATCGATTGTCCTGTCCGCGCATATAAATGTCAAAACAAAAAAAGAGCATTGTTTTCGAGCTAAACCATCGCCGGATTGTCTCTGGTAAATACGAGAAGCATGCATAATACCAACACAAACCGTATTTTTCGAAACAAAACATATTTTGTTGTAGTCAGGAGTGTGGTTTTTCTTGTCTGAGAATACTGTACACATTTATTGAAAATTGTTATTTTTGACGATGCTGCTTCATCGAAGCAGCTTGACTAAGTTATCATACCATGAAATAATTCTTCACAATGGCGACCTATGTAAAAGACCGAGCCAATCCGATTGAGTTAGCTAAATTTTATCAATCGGCATACCTCGCTGATTATAATTGATAAAGGTAAAGACAGCTTGGTTAACGTCCTCTTTCAAATTTATTGAGAGGTTCGGGACAGGAACCAGACACGAAACTGCCAGGTGGCACTTCAAACGCTGTGACGCTGGGAAAACCCCAAATGCTGTTATTTTTAGATTTGATCGAGAATGTAACCCGCCTCCCAGTTTCGATGAATGGGTCAAGTTAGTTCCACACCAGTCTTTTACACTGCGGTTCATTACATTCACGATGAGGCACGAACGACAACTCTGCTAGGAGAATGGTTCCCCATGGGTACTACTTCCCACACACCCCCCACGCAAAAAAAAATTTGCACCCAAAATTGTTCGTACCCTATTTTTTTCGTACCAATTTTTTTCGTACCCAAATTTATTTTCGTACCCAATTTTTGTTTCGTACCCAATTTTTGTTTCGTACCCAAAAATTTTCTTACCCATTTTTTTGGTTCTCAAATTTGATTTCGTACCAACTTTGTTTTCGTACCCACATTTTTGCGGGGGCATAATTTTTTCGTACCCAACATTTTCGTACCCATTTTTTTTTCGTACCCAAATTTTCGTACTCACATACACAATTGTGTTGATGTAGATAAACTTAAATTGATGCTTCTATATCCATCCTCTTCAAAAGCATCTTCACCCCAGTACTTTGATTGTCAAACTGCGAACAATGCCCTTTATTATTGCCAGATAACAATCACTCGAGTCGTCTTACAGTTGAAATTGGAAACTACTATTATATGTCACGATACCCCGGTATAAAGTTTCTACGGATATGTCAATTAATAAACTTCGCACAGGAATTATGAATTTTAATTTTCGAACTATTGAAACAATTAAACGTTGACGTATATTAATGAAAAAAATGCATACATTCTTATATTAAAAATTCGATTTGTACAAAATGACTTGTTTCTAAGGTCATTTTGATGATAGCACATTGAGGCATGCTATTCGTTCAGTTTTTCTTAGGGACTGCCTGTGTGACACTCTTAACTGTGAATCCAATCCTGCTCGGGTGTTTAGTGCTTATGTATACGTGATATTAAAGGGGCCTTTTCACAGATTTTGGCATTTTTTTAACTTATTCATTAAATGCTTTATATTGATAAATGTAAACATTGGATCGTAAAAGCTCCAGTAAAAAATCAAGAAAAAATTTTAAAAAAGGAAAAAAACATTACCCGGAGCAGGTTTCGAACCAGTGACCCCTGGAGTCCTGCCAGAGTCCTGAAGTAAAAACGCTTTAGCCTACTGAGCTATTCCGCCGAGTACACATTCTTGACGTATTTTATACCATATATAAGCAATCTTCGTAGTTTCACAAAATTTAACGACAAAAACAGAACTCTCCAAATTATTCAATCGTTTCGCGTTGCAACGCTTTATAATTTTTAGGTTTTAAAATCGTCAAAAGATGTATATAATGGCTATATTAGAGCATGGTTAATGTTCAGTATTACTGTTTCCTCACAAATATCATAACTAAAACGAAAACTTACGAATCTGAAACAACTTTTTTCAATTTTGTCAATTTACCAAAGCGTGAAAAGATCCCTTTAATTACATGCACATGTTTCACGAGTGCATTACAATAATATATTTACATTTTAGTATAATAACAAACCGATTTTTGGGGACATATTCCGTGCCTATGAATGGATTTTTATTTCTTATACAATAAACGACATGTTTTCTAAACGTTCCGTAAATCATATTTAGAGTCCTCTGTGATATATGGTGTAGTTAAAATACCACGCGGACATTTAAGTGAAGTAGGCCGGTAGTGTCATGTTTGAATTGTCTGAGTAAATATCGGTAAACGTGTTTTAAGAAGGCCATCTTGTTAATAATTATTATCCCGCCCATGATGATTAATCAATCAGCACTCATAACTGAAGGATTGGTCGTTTTGTTAGTTTTCAAGACACGATTCTCTTGTGAACGCATGACCAATTTTGAACCTAACACCTTTTTTACTTCAGCGTAGAAGTAGTCGGCACGTGATAATACCCGTATTGAATTCCGCATCGTTAAAAGCTAAGCGTTTTAAGGCCTGCCCGTCATAAATAGGTTGATTTTATACATGATGGAAGAAGTTATTTGCAATAATTTATTGTCTTGACTGTTGGCATGATCAGAATAAATGTTTGTTGGAAGTTAAAGGTGTGACTTATATCTATTTTGAATCTTATCAAGTAGACTGCATTGTTCACATATTTAAATGGATATATAAGGACTTTTGATATATTGATAGTTGATTGATGTAATACTTAATTTAAAGACGTTCTTTTTGTAGTTTTAAATCTAAAATTATAACATTGCGAAATGTCTATGGACAGTTTATGATATGGGTTATTACATTGTAAAACATACTTTTAATTTATCACCCGATACTTTGAATTTAAGTCCAAATTTTGATTAAAACACAACTTGTTTTGCTTAAATCAAAACTAAGGTGCGCTTTTATTTCAAATACTTACCGGCAACTTCTTGTGTCACAAAGAAATGTTTAAAAACAATTGGTCCAATTAATTGGAAAAGCAAATATATTCGTAGCCCAATAGTTATTAATTATGAAAACCTATCTATTTATTCATTATATTTTCTGCAAAATAATTAAGTATCAAGTTCAACATTCTTCCAAACCAGCATCTAATTATCTCATAAATGTTAAATCGTCTTTTAATACAATGCCTGTAGAATAAGCCGTTCTATCAGCATGGTGTCGATCACTACGATCCATAATCATATTAACGTTTAGGCGTATTTTACAGGTTATAAAAGGATGTTTTCCTTAATGAATTATTCGCAAAAAAACGTTTTAACACCACAGTACACAGAGTGGTATACTTTTCATTGTGGACTGTAACTGTGAATTACTTTATGTGTATATTTAATGTCTGGTTTATTCTTACATTAAAGCTTGCTCTAAACTTTCATCTATACCGTCTTATAAACTTCGAAATATAAATCAGCCGGTCTCTGAGGAAACTGGGCGTAATGCATTGGCGTAAAGTATCATCACATGCATTAAGCCCGCTTTTCCAAGAGCGCGACTCATTTATATATCAATCGTTGTGCCCAGGTCAATTGATATGCATACAATGTCCTGTTCTTGCATTGAAAAGTCTGATAATTTCAACAGCTTCGGTGTTCCGAATGTCAACTTTAATGGCACGTCAAAGGCTTGGATTTAAGGCTCAGAGTAAACAATTACATTATTAATTACAATAACCTCATGTCATATTATATATTTTTCAGAATTGTAATCGTCGCAAACTTCCTATCATTTTTCTCACCATCTGGCCAGTTGACCTATTCCGATCAGCGCATTGGTTCAGCCTTTGAAACTTGCAATCTCCATTAACAATGGATGTTACTGGAGCAACAATGCGCCCTTATCAGGCCTCGATGGCTGCAATGTGCTTTCGGAACATACGGCTTACGGTTGTCGCCAAGTTCACGTTTATTTGCTTGGTATTGATGTCACTATTCGAAACTGCTTTCAAATACGACGCAGTGGTCGTCATACAGACCTACCGGCCGGTCAACATTCAAGGGCAAGAGACTGAAAATGGCGTGACGGGTCTGTTCCGAACATTGAATACTGACGAATTCGCTAAAAGTATATCAGTGCTATTAAAAGTTACGCGAAACAAAAAGACATTTACTAACCAATCGGTGGATGAACAGCCAAAGTTCAATAAAAGCATCGATGTAGCTAATACGAAAGCAAACGGTTTTAACACAGTTATGTTCAAAACCTTTGAGTCGCAGACAGAAGACGTGACAAAAGTTTAACAAACGGACCGGAATGTTCTTAACACTGATCACCGTGTTCCTCTGACAGTGGCGGAAATCTTGCGGATAGGGTCCAAGCTTCCGGGAAACCTGACAAGGCTGCAGCCACTCGAATCAGGGGCAAAGGAGAGCCAAGAGTTTCCGGGGATGCCGGACCCCTGCGTAGGCCCCAACCGTATAACGGGTGTGGAGGACATCCTCTGTATGGTAAGGAGTGCATTATGTTTGTTTTATATTACCCCATCTGCCATAATAAGTACCTGCCTAAATCTTTAATTGAGTTTATCAGTTAATTACAAAAGGATGCATTATCATTGCAAAATCAACCGCCTATCCAGTATTTTGCAATATTTACATACATGTATATTGATATAAATCGTACTTTGCAGAAACCTCCGAAGTTCCTACCGGATTATAAGAACCCATGCTGGCATGATGGCAACACGTTCCGCTGCCTTCCATACTTCCACCTGATAGGGATCTGCAAAAGCGCAACTTCCGACGTATTCAAGCGTTTGTACATGCACCCGGATATCATTCCGAACAGAGGCGTTGGGAATAAAGAAACCTGGTACTGGTCGTGGAGGCGACTTGACATATGTAAGTCACGATAGAGATTTTTTTGATGTAATATTAAACACTTTGAAGATACTTTTAGTTTATTTAATATATAAATGCTACAGTACATTAAGATCGTCTTCAAACGCATTTCTCTGTTAAATTTATTTAAAGATTTCAATATTGAGCATCAAATATTTCTGAGCAAATGAAATTTTGTTTTAAAGCGATATATGAGTATGATAAAATAAAGCGTGTTAGTGGACCGTTTGCACGACTCAATGTTACTGTACATTAAAAATAATATGTTAAACATTTCCTTGAAATATAATATATCCATATTCCATTGAAACGTACTTTAGAATGTTCAATACGAAATGAAATACATCAATATGTATTACCGGGGTACTCGTAAATTAGTTCATGCAGCCAAATGTCACTATGTCTGTATACACAAAAATGTCAATTCGAGTAAGTACTATCACTTCAAATTGCATAATTGCATAACCCATAATTTAGTGTTTGTTAATCCCATAATTATTTGGTTTACAGTGAAAATAAACGGCACTTTCAACCAAGGAATGACATTGAAGGATTTTACTGATAAGTTCCGGTCTTCCGAACTTCAAGCCAAAGATGCCAAAGGCAAACATAACAAAATTACTGGTTCGTTCATTGATTTGTTTGTGTGTTCTTTATTTTACGGATTCACTCGTTCACTCATTCATTTATTCAAATAAAGTAGTTCCATATTTCATCTAATCCATTCATCCATTCAATAATTCACTTATTGCAGTCATTCAGGTAATAGTTTATTAATTCGTCATGAAACCATATCAAATGTTTCATTTATAACTGTAATGTTCTATTTCCGAAATCAGACACAAGTAACTTGTAAAAAACCTTTATTGCAAAAAAACCTTAAAGGGACCGTCAACCACAAACGACGAAAAAAGAAAAGTTCTAAAATACCGTATTTTTTACAATTATTAGTTCACATGTATATGGATTAAAATATCACGACTGGTATATTACATTAATTGAAAAAAAGTTAATATTTTCAGTATATTCGGTAATAAAATTTCGCGATGTGAAATCGAAAGTACATCGCAAAAATAGGTGACATAACGATATACACACAATAAATAACGCAAGTAGATTGATCATTTTATATATAAAATATCAATCTTCTTGCGTTATTTAAAGTTAACTGGTAGTTACCTGGTACCTGTACCCAGTAAAATTTTATTACCGAATATACTGAAAATATGAAAACTTAACAACTTTCTCAAGTAATGTAACATACCAGTCGTGATATTGATCAATATAAACTAATAATGGTAAAACAAACACGGTATTTAAGAACTTTTATTTGTTCGTCGTTTGTGGTTGACGGTCCCTTTTAAGTTCGCATTGGCATCAAATACTAAAAATGTTACACATATAAGACTACTCGCTTTTCCATTATATAGATACAAGTTTTCACGCATGCTTTCCATGTGCCTCTAGGTCACGGTGATCCCATGGACTTCTGGGACCGATTCGAAGATAGAAACACGCCACAGAACATACCCGGCGCCGACGAGCTACTCTGGACGACGCCATACGCCGTCCGCCACGTCAACCCGAACGTCAAGCTGCTACTCATGCTGCGGGATCCCGTCGAAAGGTAACGTTGTTTGGAGGGAGCCCTCTCATCAGTTTAGGCATGAGCATGAAATCCCCAGAGTGCAACCTTTTTCCGGTCCTTAGCGGTCAAAGACACGATAATGATTGGTTAAAGCCATTGAAATTTACATATATTAAGAAAGTTATGTGTAGTACCCGACTTTTTCGACTTTTAAATAACCGCTCCTGTAACATACCACTGTAACGGACGGAAACTCACTATTTACGTCTTGTAACTATTACTCGACCAGTGATGTCAGACCAGTTTCCCCGAGAGGCTCAATATTATTCAATGCAAGGTCGCCGTATATATACTTATTGGCTTTGAATGTCTTTTCAATGCACATAAATCTTTGATGTACTTTTATGTATTAATCCTACATCAATCAAGCTCATTGTCTTTTTAATACGTTTTCACCCACACACAATATATATTTGGATATTATTAAATGTATATTCACATTTATTATCATTTAAAGACATGTATGGCAAGTTTAAACCCAATTAATTGACGTTGCCCATCCTATGACGGAATTTTATCCGAATTTTCAGGTTGTTCTCTCACTATATTCATTTGCACTACGGTACCTCGGCACAGTGTTTTCATGAACACGTGGTGATTTCCATCGAACGATGGAATAACTGCACTAACTCGCATACCATTCGTCACTGCATTTACGATCAGCCCTTGTTCAAAAACCTTCCGGTAAGACAATTTTCACCTCGCTAATAAATTGTGGCAATTGTCTCTCGAATATTTAGTTCAATGCTAAAATACTATACATGTTTTATTGAAATATGTGGTGTTTTTTTTATTTCTTATTTTATTTAAATAATATCAGGTAACTGACTTGAACGCTTGTGTATGAATTGATATCTTTACATCGGGATAATTACTTTCTAACATATGAAATACCGGTGCTCGTTTCGTGGCTGCTAGATTGGTGTTAAAATAATTTTTATGCAAATATTACGCATTTGTCGCCGTGGTGTAATGGATAAGATGTCCGCCTAGTGTCCGGGAGGTTACGGGTTCGATCCCAACCGTGGGAGCGTTCTTTAGATCTCCCCCAAAGACACCAAGTACTGGTTCTAGGCCCAGGAAACGGACTCGAGAGCTTTCGATGCACTCGAGCTTAAATGAATAGGTTTAAACTAATACGCATTTAAAAAAATGAACATAGAACGCAATAAAAAACGAAAGCGCGCGACAATGATTGTAAATAAAGTTTCGACGATTTATAATGCAGGCCCCGATCTTGACGAGCTTCTACATCGTGCACCTGTTGGAGTGGCTAAAGGTGTTTCCCCGGGAACAGATTTTGATTTTCCGGAACGAGGATTACACGGTGGACATGATGGGCACCCTCACGGACATCTTCCGCTTCTTAGACGTCGGTGAGTGTTCGAGTGTGGTGCACACCGGTGCAAAACCAATGTCCACGCAGAGTTGTCGTTCCTTGCTCTCACATACAACTCTGCGAAATGCTTAGCTGGCCATTTTGTCTATAAAATAGGTAAAACCGAACAAACGCATTCAATGTATATTTGATTGGATATTTAAGATCGCATGCATTAAATTAAGAAATATGACTTTTAAATGTACGATAAATCGTGCAAAAACTTGCGAGTTTTAATGCAACTCTTTGGAACTAATTTATTGCCCATTTACGCAGATGGAATCATTCCACGCACTTCACAAATGTCAACAATTGAACATATTTTTTTTAGTGACGTTAATAAGAATTGCTTCGACGTGTGTATGTATGTTGGTTTCTTAACATAAAAAAAACATATCAATTTTATAATAATGAATTAAGACTGATATAATATATCATGGTATGAGATGGTTTTCTTTAATGAAGTGAATGCAATGTAACCGTCGCGCAAGAGATTGTTTAGTATTCTGTAACCTCAATTATGAACGCTTGGAATGATCATGACATAAATGAGACGCTTTCATAACAATAGTCCGTTCTGAGCCCAACACAGAGGTGAATGTAATGTAACCGTCGTGCGGGAGATTGGTGCAAAACATTGACGTAAATATGTTAATCTAAAAGTTATTTTTTATAGTATATAGTATATAGTATAGTTATATATTTTTAAAGTACAGCAGAGGTAACCACAACCTGTACGGTATGGTGACCACTGACCAACATCAAGACTTACCCGCTCCGGTAATGAGGATAAATCCAAGTCGTCTAAGCGCGTGTATCAACCTGACAGCCTGTATTCGCATGATCAAAGCCAAAGACCTATAGAATATTATCTATAGGTCTTTGTCAAAACTAATGTTGTTTAGTGTGTATAAGAGTGTCCCCGCTTTTGATAGCATCTAATAAATGTTGAAACTATATTTTTAAACTAACTGTGCATGTAAATTTATAACTGAATTGTGGTTGCTTATTGTGGCGACTTGTTTTCGGGGTGCCTTTCACATAGGTTTTGACCTCGCTCGACCTTCGTTATTGTCCAATGAAATCTTGAGAAATTTCCTGCATGTGAACGAATGAATACTACTTAAACTGCGCGAAAGTGACAACGTGCAATCTACAAAAAAATCATTTACAGCAACATAAAATGTAAATTACTATTTAACTCGGGAGTGTATCATAAACAAAATTATCATTTCTGCATCGGCAGTTTCGAAAAGTTTACTGAAGCAACAATTCGTTTTGCAACGACGTAGAATGGAAGTTCTGCGTTTAACGATTTTGTCTCTTATTAAAAGAACACGCGGTTACATCAGTTACACACTCCATAATCAAATACAGTTTCATACCCGTAGCCAGGGATGGGTGCGTTGGGTGCGTTCGCACCCAATTTTTTTGGACGAGTTAAAAAATTGTACTATAAGTTGCACCCAACTTTATTGGACTCAAAAACGGTTATTTTTTTCTAGGAACCCTCGTGAGTCTTCGTATTTAAGCGTTAAAATAATATTGTATCCATATGCAACTGACAGGTCACCATATAATTAATTTCTCGATTAAGTCATTTTCAAGATAACGCGTGATTTTTTTTTACAAGTTGTACCCGTAGAATTGTTTAAATCAACAGAAGTTGTGACAGCAAAAATTGAGAAGATCTAAGAAGCCGGTCCCCGCAAAATGGAATTGGAATATTTGTTACAAATAGATATTTGTTTTCTGTATAATGCAAAATTATTAACCTGGCACTCTAATCCGTATAAAATCGATACTTGATACACGACGATTGTTTTGTAACTTGTGTCATCGTAATTAATGTCTGTTATAGCTTTAACTGTAATAGATATCATAACAAAAGTTGAAGCCTACTTAATGTAGGTTGAAATCCCAGTCCAATAACCTTTTTCGACAATTATCTAACTGGCTGGAAAACATTTTGATTAACTTGAATAAATAAATAATCTTATAAAAAAACATTTTTGATAATTGTTAACGGAATGTTATGTCAGCTTCCGAAAATGACTGAAATCAAAGGATACCCTTCGACTATTGCCGAAGACTAATGAATCACTGGTGAATAACTTTGAATTATACCACGATTTATAACAATAACACATTGTATACAGCATTTTCGACAGACTGTGTTGTCTTTTTGTTATATCCCCGTACAACCATTTTCGGATCCCCTGAACGGTTTTCCAGCAAAAAATATCAGTTATGCTCAAGTCATGATAATTTTTATGTTGAATGACAAGAAAACAAATCATTGTTACAAAGCAATGTAACTTTTTTGTAGTTTACCAACGCTTAATGGCATCTGTTCTGCTCCACATGCATAACTTTCCAGAATGTTTTAATTATGTCAAACTTGACACTAGAAAATGTTTCCTACTCTTAAGCAGTTGTTATAAAGAATTTAAAACGTTATAACATATGATCAGATGGACGTCAACGTTTAATTTTATCAACTGTGACGAATCTGGAGCATATAATGGGCAAATAAGTACATCTTTTTTCTTCAACGTCCTGGTATACATTGTTAAGGACTTTGAGACCATAGGGCCAGTAGTTTGTGGTTACAGGGTCTTAATGAAGCCTAAAGTGTTATATGTTTCTGAAATTCGTAAAGAAAAAAGATAACTAATTTGTTAAAAATTGTTAAAAAAAAATTAAAGCAACCAGTTATACCATTTTGATTTGTTTTTAGTATTGATGCACATTAGAGAAAACCCAGTTTTGTTAGTCAGTGTTTGTTGTTCAATACACTATTATCACGTTTAGAGCAATGCTAGGCCTCTGGCACTATCCAAAGTAGCAGACAAACAATTGTTTTTTAAAAAAGAGTCAACTATTTCCATTACATTTGCTCGAAATATGAATGGTAGAATGTTGGAATGGTAAAACACACCAATTTTATTAAGATTCCAAAACTCCAGTAAATCAATATATTTTATACCGTTCTTATTGTTGATTTTACATTCTATAAATTTGTTGTTGCATATGCAAACAAAGTGTGTGCGCGCACGTGTGTGTGTCGGGTTAACAACCGTAAAAAATTATGTATTTCCATGACTGATCGAAAAAAGGTAGTTATTGAACAACGTGGTGGGGAATACATGTATGTTATATCCTATTCTTGTCGATCAGTCACTGAGTATGGTCAAATAAAGTTAAATTTCATATAAACATGCTCGTTAACTTCAGTTTCTAAATACAGTTAAAAAGCGACCAGAATACATGAGTTTACGTTTCATTTTTAAAATTGTCTAGGGGGAGGACCTCCAAAGCCCCCGATTGCAGATAGAACATCCCCTCCCGCACATACCCTCTTCGCTACTTCTTTGCTCAATAACAATCGTCGATTGCAGAAATTCGCATCCCCCTTTTTAAAACCCTGGATACGTGCCTGAGTAAGTGTGTATATATCGGTATATTTTGCACCATGTTGTTGTGGATCGATACATGCACAAATCAAGTTTGAGGAAATGGCCATTAGCCATGATTTGAACGTAAGGGAAAAATCGTTGTATTTGTTTTCTTGATAAAAATATAAACGGACTAAACACCCAAACATTCGATATGAACGCACTTGATGAAATGCATGTGTGCAGAATAGTGAGGTGACGCCTTGTATGTTACTGAAAGAAATATGCCTACCTACCCAACCGTTCATTGTGTGATGTGCGTAGATATTGGCTGTCGTGCTATTTATTGATTACACATACAATTTATGAACGTCATTATGACGTCAAACGTAAAGGAACTGTCAACCACGAATGACGAAAAAATAAAAGTTCTAAAATACCGTATTTTTACAATTATTAGTTTTTATTGATTAAAATATCACGACTGGTATATAACATTACTTTAAAAAAGTTGTTAAGTTTTTATATTTTTATGTAGACGGTAATAAAATTTTACAGGGTATGTGTACCAGGTAACTACCAGTTAACTATAAATAACGCAAGTAGATTGATCATCATCGTCACGTGGTAAACACAGGAATGCAAATTGTGCATGCGTAATGAACAGTATATATTGTATATATAAATTGGTCAATCTTCTTTTGGTTGGTGGTCACCAAACCGGACAGGTGGGGTTTCCTCCGGGTACTCAGGTTTCCCCCTACAGCACAAGATCACCTCAACATTAAAAATATTTCAGTAAACAATAAATAGCTGGAAATTGCAGCTATGATTCAAAATTCGTCCCAACTTTCGTGAGTCTAAAAATCTGATTAGAAAGGAGTGCTGGGACACACTCCGGGTCCTCATATAATGCAACCTCAGGCGCGAAGGGACCTCATAAACATCGAAATACACACACACACACACACACACAACACACACACACACACACACACACACACACACACACACACACAACACACACACACACACACACACACACACACACACACACACACACAACACACACACACACACACACACACACACACACACACACACACACACACACACACACACACACACACACACACACACACACACACACACACACACACACACACACACACACACACACACACACACACACACACACACACACACACACACACACACACACATCAATCTTCTTTTTTATGCGTTATTTAAAATGTGTATATATCATTATGTCACCTATTTTCGCGATGTACTTTCGATTTCACATCGCGAAATTGTATTACCGAATATACTGAAAATATTAACTTTGTTCAAGTAATTTATATACCGGTCGTGATATTTTAATCAATATAAACTAATAATTGTAAAATAATACGGTATTTTAGAACTTTTCTTTTTTCGTCATTCGTGGTTGACGGTCCCTTTAATGAAGACTGCTTTTTAAAACTCCCAATCAACCATATGAGATGTTTATCTTATCTGTGACGGCTGTACATTTATTTATGTGTTGAGAATTTATCGTTTTTTAACACAAAGGACAATATGTTCACATGTGTGATTTATACTGGCACGTATTGACGTACATATTGTAGTGCGATAATCTTAGCATAAAATGTCGTAAAATAACGTTCATAATTTATGTACGTATATATTGAATGAGAATAAATGACAGTTAAGCAATTAATATTGAAGACACTTTTTAAAAAATGTTCACAAATAATCCCGTAAAAAGTTCCCTTCAATGACCCTTTTTGAAACCAAAGTCAAACTCGGTGAAATAGTTATCTTGACTGGTCTTCTTAATAATCGGCCATGTGTAAATTTACTATTTCAGGCGTCCCGAGCGACAGCGTTGTCGCCAATATGACAGACATGACGCCCTTCTTCGTGTCGGAGAAGCGGAAGTCGGCCGGGAAAATACTTCCGGAAACAAAGCGCCTTCTAATGGAGCTCTATCGGCCTTACAATGAGCAGCTCGCAGCGTTCCTAGGGGACGAGAGATATACGTGGCGCGACGCTTCGTTTCCCTCCGTAAAGACTGTGAAATAGTAGTAATATAGTACGCGGCATACAGTCGGTATATCTCGTTGGATATGAACTATATACCTCGTTGAAAACATTCAGCATAGCTCGTGGAATATCTTCCATACACCGCGTGATATATAATCAGCATACTATCCATATTCGACTTAAGATACATTCAATAAAGCTCACGGAATGCTATCCATATACCGCGCGGTATACGGTTGACATTTTCCTTTGGATATTATCCATACGCCACGAGGGACGCAGCCATCATAGCTCGTGTGATACTTTTTATATTGGACACTTTCCATATGCCGCTTGAGATAACTACGGCATAGCCCATGAGTGACTGACATTCAGTGGGATACAAGCGGCATAGCCCGTGGAATACTACCCATACCGCGACGGATACTGTCAGCATAGCTCGTATACCGAGTGGAATATGGTCGACAAGGCTCGATGGTACGGTGGCATAGAGGTGACATTCACTTCTCTTTTTTTAAATTGGTCTCCTCTTTTTACTATCTCGTGGCCACGCGTTAGCTATGTCGTTGCCACGAGATAAAAAAAAGGAGTGCAAAACTAAATAAAAGCGGCGTACAATTAAAAAAAGAGCGGTGCTTCTCTTTTTTTAAATTGCTCTTCTCTTTTTTCTATCTCTTGGCCACGAGTTAGCTATGTCGTGGCAACGAGATAGAAAAAAGAGGAGTGCAAAACTAAATAAAAGCGGCGAACAATTAAAAAAAGAGCGGTGCAGTAAATAAAGGCAGAGTGCATTAAATAAAAGAGGAGAGAATTTTCGTCATCTAGAGATCCCGAGTTAGTCAGCCAATCAAATGTTGCGTAACATGCGTAAATATTCTGTACGCATATATATAGCTGGTCAAAGCAAGCAAGGCTCTGATATAACATAACATACTACTATTAGTACTACTATTACTGCTACTACTACTGCTGCTGTTGTAGTATTAACATTAAGCCCCCATGTATTACAATAGACATACGGGTTATCTAAATGGTTCTGTACTTCTTCTGGTGACTTACCTAGAAAAGCCATGTCATCCGCAAATAACAATAAAATTAAGGTTATGTCGTCTATATTAAGGCCAGACAATGTGCTATCTTGTAAAAATAGTTCCAAATCTTTTACAAACAGTGAAAAAATAATCGGGGACATTACCTCGCCTTTTCTTAGACCGACAGCATAACTAAAGTATTCGGAATATGATGTACACGACTTAACACAAGATTTAACATTTTCATACATATTCTTAATTATTCTCAATAGTTTACCTTGTACACCAGATTTATACATTTTTAACCATAATGCATTACAATATATACTATCAAAACATTTGAGCAAATCAACGTATATAACACACAAACGTTTGTTTTCATTTAAAAAATGCTGCACAACAGACAGCAAGATATAAACAGCATCAACACTTGAACATCCTTTTCTAAATCCAGCTTGTGCATCTGAAATTTTAGCATTATCTTCACAATAGACAATCAAATGTGCTAAGTAGCTGCTTAAAACAATAAACACACTTATGTCATTAACTTAATGCCGTAAGAGGTCCATTGTGCCAATTTGGCGCACATTTTGTGGTCCAGTTTCTGATACTATTTCATTAAATTTCTATGTTTAACGAATCCTTAAGAGAAAAAATTGATTAAAATTTGGTTAATAGAACAATAATTTATTATGTCGGACGCTTTGCAATATTATGAATACATGTTTGCTCTGCGGTTTGTTTATAGTTTTTTTTGTTTTTTTTTCTT
This sequence comes from Dreissena polymorpha, assembly GCF_020536995.1. Lineage (NCBI taxonomy): Eukaryota > Metazoa > Mollusca > Bivalvia > Myida > Dreissenidae > Dreissena > Dreissena polymorpha. Next base: position 125,412,014 of record NC_068358.1, read on the forward strand.
GTTTTTTTTTTATTGATTTTCAACATACATCTCAATTACAACAAGTTAATACATATGAAGTTACATAGTTATACATACCAAAGTATCGTATATATTTACGATTTATGTACAAGCACATGTTTTTGGTATATACTAACAATAACACGTTATAAATGCATTTATTTGCTAATGCTTAATATTGTTCCCAGAAAATACATTTTGAGACGATGCTATATTATTTTGTTGAAGAGTGAAAGAGAGAGGGGAGAAATGTTTAATTATGAGAGAGAGGTAAAATTTATAAACATTAACACACATAATCAAAAAGCAATAGGTGTTTTCTAATTTCTTAAATTTCTGCAAAAAAAGGAGAAATGAATAGATACAAAAAAAAGTTAGCTTACCCTTAAAAATGTACATTTTGTTCATCAATATTTGCTTCAAAGTTTTAACCTATTGTTTCAAATAAAAATATTCCCATTTCTAGTCTTACAAGCGATTTATTTCTTTTTATGCCGACAGTACATATTGTTGGGCCCCCAAAAAGTGTTACTGTATGTGTTTGTGTATGCCTAGTCAGCGTGATAGACCATGTACTCAATTCTCCATTTCTTATGCAATTTAAGATATAGATTTATGTGCCTTACGTTTGTACAAAAAGTGCATTTCATCAACGTCATGGTTGAATCAGCGTGAATGCCTTCTTATGTACTTCCCTGATTAATGTGTGCTATGTTATATGTTTTACAAACACGCGCATTTGAGAGGTGTATCGGTATATGGTATGTGCGACCTCGTCGCTTGTTTACTATACAATTATCTATTTTATGAGCAGTTTAGACATATCATACAGAAAAATGTCCTAAAATATGTTAATTATTTGTAATCTAACACTATATTATTGTTTAAAATCAAATGCAGAGGAAATGCATAGCTTATTATAGGTATTAGTATAAACCATATTTAAGCGATTTTCGCATAATTGTTTACTATACGCATACAGTTATTGAGCTTTACGTGGCCCTTAATCCACCAGATAAACACGTTTGTTCAGGTTTTAACATATGGTATATTAATTTTAATTTTTTGCAAATATGACATTTAAAATAAATAGAATATGCAAAAAATATATGGTCGTTGTGATTGTAAGCATTTATGCTGTGTATGTTCGGTTTGATTATCATGCGTGTTTGCGTTTGTTGCCATGTTTAGAACAAAATGCATTTACAATTATCCGTACACTAATACATGTATTAAGTTTCACACGTAAACTCAAACTCAAGTCTTGCTCAACTCTGTAACATGTATACGCTCATTTGCCTTTATTGCATACATTTAAAAACAAGAAATATGCTTTTTAAAGTAAGTTCGCTTAAAGTTAACGTATAGTTAAGATGTATGTTGAATATACATCAGAACTACATTGAAATACGTTTTTTGAAGCCCCCCCCCCCAAATGTCGTTCTTATGGTTACTGTTAGCTGCTGTTAAATGAGCGTGTGCGCGCGCGCGCGTGTGTGTGCGTATTTTGAAAGTGATGAGGTTATTTCGCGCATGAGGGTGAATTTCGTGAGGACCGGTTGTGTTTCCCAGCTTTTTTACCTAATAAACTAAACTACAGCTACGAAAGTTGTGATTAATTTTAAAAAACAGCTGCAATTTCCAGCTATTTAGTTTTACTGGAAGATATTCAATGTTGCTGTGGAGGGGGAAACCGAACTTGTTCGGTATGGCGACCACTCACCAGGCTCGAAAGCACGGGATCGGGCATTAAATCGGTTTGCCTGAGTGGGAAGCGCGTGTATCAACCACTGTGCTAACAGTTTGCTTTTTAATGATGACGTTATAAACTGTACACATGTAGCTACATGGGTCATTATATATTGTATCATGGCTCGGGAGGCGGAAAACGACAACGGGCGAGGCATGGTATCGTATTGCGCAAGGTGGGGTTAGAGGGTTAGGGTTAGAGTAAGTGTTAGGGGTCGGGTTAAGGTTTGGGTTAGCCTAAACCCAACCCTAACCCTAACCCGACCCCTAACCCTAACCCTTACCCTAACCCTTTTTTGGGGTTATCACCACTGACCATGCCTCGCCCGTTGTAGTTTTCCGCCTCCCATCATGGCTCATCTATGCTCATCGATCTTCGGACGTTTTAGTGCTAAATACTTGAAGATAAACAAGGGCTGTTTGTGAAACATGCATGCCCCCCATATGGGCTGTCAGTTGTAGTGGCAGCCATTGTGTGAATACGTTTTTTGTCACTGTGACCTTGACCTTTGACCTAGTGACCTGAAAATCAATATGTGTAATCTGCCAGTCATGATCAATGTACCTATAAAGTTTCATGATCATAGGCGTAAGCATTCTTGAGTTATCATCCGGAAACCATTTTACTGTTTCAAGTCGCTGTGACCTTGACCTTTGATGTAGTGACCTGAAAAGCATTAGGGGTCATCTGTCAGTCGTTATCAATGTACCAATCAAGTTTCGTGATCCTAGGCTTAAGCATTCTTGAGTTATCATTCTGAAACCATTTTACTGTTTCGAGTCACTGTGATCTTGACCTTTAACCGAGTGACCTGAAAATCAATAGGGGTCATCTGCCAGTCACGATCAATGTTCATATGAAGTTTCATGATCCTAGGTGTAAGTATTCTTGAGTTATCATCCGGAAACCATCTGGTGGACGGACCGACAGACATAAAAAGTTATCAAACTTTAACCAAGTTTAAAGTTTTGGGACAGAATGACAAGATGACAGACATACAGGACAAAAAATATTGGCTGTCAGTTGTAGTAGCAGCCATTGTGTGAATACGTTTTTTGTCACTGTGACCTTGACCTTTGGCCTAGTGACCTGAAAATCAATAGGGGTCATCTGCCAGTCATTATCAATGTACCTATGAAGTTTCATGATCCTAGGCCTAATTATTCTTGAGATATCATCAGGAAACCATTTTAATGTTTCGAGTCACTGTGACCTTGACCTTTGACCTAGTGACCTGAAAATTAATAGGAGTCATCTGTCAGTCATGGTCAATGTACCTATGCAGTTTCATGATCCTAGGCTTAAGCATTCTTGAGTTATCATCCGGAAACCATTTTACTGTTTTTAGTCACTGTGACCTTGAACTTTGAACTAATGACCTGAAAATCAATAGGTGTCATCTGCCAGTCATGATAAATGTTCCTGTGAAGTTTCATGATCCTAGGCGTAATCATTCTTGAGTTATCATCCAGAAACCGTTTTACTGTTTCGAGTCACTGTGACCTTGACATTTTTTTTGATTGATCTAATCATTGGTTCGAACCGTGGAAGTTCTTACATTTTTGTCCTTGTATATGCATGTAATAGAATTCAATTATTATTAAATTGCCACTTCATTGTTGCTTTAAATATACCGATATACCTATATATACATTATCAATTGATTAACGCGTATTTAAATATTTCATTACACTTTTTTATTTTGTGAAAAAAATAAATAAAGACTTATTATTATGTTTAAGGTCACGCGCGTTGTCACGTAGACAGCGGGTTTGCCTGTGTTAAAAAGGCTTACAGACGAAGCGACGTAGAGACAATGGTCGATTTGGCATCGGTTGTGGACGGATCGAGTAGCACTAACGCTGCAGTTCGTTACCCAGTGTGGTGCTGGCGTAATTGGAAGTCGTTCATATGCGAACACTTCAATGCGCTACCTGGCATATAATGGTATGTAGCAATTATTGCATGATAGAAAATGTACTTGTATATTATACGCAAATAGTTTAATAACAATCCCACTGATTTGGGCAAAATACAAATAATAAAATTTATTATAAAATGTGTCCTTCCGCTGCAGGAAAAATCAGTACTTCCGTATGTCGTCTGCCTACCCCGGCGTTGTCATGGCGAAGACATGCAGCGACGGTGAAGAAACCTCTTTGTGTTTATTGAAGAACCCATGTTTCCTCTTCACGAACACCGACCGTCTAGTGCAGTTGCTCGCTCCTGCATTATCTGCAGAACGGCGCGACTACTTGCGCGATAACGTTTGACCTCTATTGTCAGCTCGGGGTCAGGAAGGCTTCGCGTGTTAGACAGAATGTGACATTTTTACTGTTCTAACTGTGCTAAGGGTTGATTTAACCAGTAATTGTTAATGTATTATGGATTCTGTACGTTTGTTTGTATAACAAAAATATATAAACATTCCGATTTCATTTAAATTAGCAATCAAACTACGGTAGGCTATTTATTTTCGTGAAGAAAAACATAAATTAATATTTACAAACTATATGACATAACCAAACAGTAATGCATTTACGTCATCGGTATCAACAACAACCTTGAAATTTTAAATAATAATGACGTACATTTCCAAATAAATAATTATGTACGAAATGAAATTATATATGACGCGGCGTCAAAATTACGACGTAATGACGCTCACTTAAGCGTCACATGGGTTAACGAAAATGTAAATTAGTTTACCGAAAATGAAAAAAGTAAAAATCAAAAATTGTGTCATTTGTGCTGGTTTTCTCATGGCGCGATACACACAAACAAATAGCACAGGCTAATCTGGGACGACCCAAATGCACATGCATTATGCCCAGTTTTCTCAAAACGCGACTCTATATATCAATCATAGCACTCGGATTGGCTTGGTCGTTAACTGGTTTGTGTAATGCCATGTTCTATGTGAATCATTTCCATTTAACTAGTAACCTAGGCGTTATCAAAGTGGATAGAAAAATAGTTTTGATACATCGCAGACGAAACGACCTTTAATTCAGCAAACCAATGTAGAGAATCCGTAAATGACATATTTTACCACATTGTTGGGGGCGGAATATAAGCACCATACTTCTCGTTGAAAGTCTAGAAATACCATTCTTTTAAAATCAAAGCGCTTTTCTTCGCTATGAAATTTCATGTGTTGAATCTATTAGCACATAAAATAGTTACAGCTTGTACTGCAGCGGCCATTTCTAATATATGTTTTCTACGAAATTTCGCACCACGTAATGAAAATAAATAAATTCGTATATACTTTTAGTGAGACTGACCTGCTCTTGTTTTGTCCGAAAGCCTCAAGAGCCATTCCAGTTAAACAATAAAACACCACGAACGTCTGCATTTTCACCAGACGTGATTTTCCATTCAGTGAATCGTCTGCTGGCCAACGCCTAAAATGTCTACTGAGAAAGCGTTCAACATTCCGGTAAATCGTTGTTTGCTCCAGCGCTAAAAAAACGCCGAATTTTTCTCCCGAACTAACTGCGGAATATTGAACATGATATTAGCTGGCAGATGTGAAAACACAGGTTATCTAAGAATATGAAATGATTTTATCGATTGTAATGTGTCTTTATCTACATTTCGGCGTGTGTCGATAACTGATCCATAGATTCGTATGTATTTACCATCCAAACATTTGCCTGGCCTTACTTTAAAAAACAAGTCCGTTGCAGATTAATGAATAACTAGATAGATGAAACTTAAGTAATAACGATAAATTATTATGTCCCCCTTCGAAGAAGAGGGGGTATATTGTTTTGCACATGTCGGTCCGTCCGTCGGTCGGTCCGTCCACCAGATGGTTTCCGGATGATAACTCAAGAACGCTTAGGCCTAGGATCATGAAACTTCATAGGTACATCGATCATGACTGGCATATGACCCCTATTGATTTTCAGGTCGCTAGATCAAAGGTCTAAGGTTTGATAACCAGTAAAAAAAATCTTCACAATGGGAACCTATGTAAAAGACCGAGCCAGTCCGATTGAGATAACTCGATTTTTCAGTTACTTCCCTTGGCATTCGCCACTGCGTAGGAGATTGCTCGTTGATTTTCATTGATAACATTCTCCTAGCAGAGTTGTCGTTCGTGTTGATAAAGGTAAATATTAATAGAACAGCATATCCTGGGGAAACAGATTCAATAAGTGTATCAGAACGTTAATTTAAATTAGTAATTTTACATCAATTTTATTTTTAGGGACCAATGAAACAACTATATATTTTCTCTATTTTGTTTGATATTTGTTCTCGATTTAGTAAATAAATTGCGAATAAAACATGTAATATTAACTTTTTACGTGATCACAAAACTAAAGAATGCGAACAATTTCGAACCTGCAAATTGTAAACGCTGCACTGCTATGATATATATATACATATAACAACATTTCGTTGCGTAAATGTCAGTCCCGCTAGCGCAGTGGTAAGGACATTCGCTTTTTCACCTTTACGACACCGGTTCGATTCCCGCTCCCGGCGCAATGTTATATTTTGTCTGTTTTGTGGTTACCATTCCGGACAGGTGTTTTTTTTCCGGAAAATCTCATCCCCCCCCCCCGCAGCATTTGACCATATATTAATCAAAAAGTATTTCAGTACAAAACAAATAGCTGGAAATTGCAGCTATCATTCAAAATTCGTCCCAACTGTCGTCAATCTAATCTTATTAGGTAGGAGTGCTGGACACACTCCGGGTCCCAACATTATGCAGCCTCAGCGCGGAAGAAACTCATTACCTTGGAAAAACACAAATACACAGACTGGGTGCAGCCTAGGCGCGTATAGACTCAAACAAGGCAACAAACTCAAGTGCGGGCACAATCATTTAAAATTTACATATTGAATACGATATTCTAACAGAAATTACACAACCACCTAAGTGTACATACCATGTTTGATATTTCGTTCGATTGTTAGATTTCAGCATATACATGTATAAGGTCATTTCGCTATTAGTTAACTTATCCATATGTTCGTGGGCGAACTCGGATAGTCAAGTGATCATACGATTGAGCTCACATGGTCCGGCTATGTGCTCATACCTACTTTCGAGAATCATCATGAAGGTATTGCCATACTTAATGAACAAGAATGTGACCCGCCTCACAGTTTCGCTCAATGGGTCAAGTTACCTACGGGTACTACTTCCCCGTACCCCTAAACTTTTTTTCGTACCAAAAATGTTTCGTACGCAAATTTTTTTCGTACCAAATTTTTTTCGTACCCAAAATTTTCGTACCCAAATTTTTTATCGTACCCAAATGTTCGTATCAACATACACAATTGTGGTGATATAGATAGACTTAAATTGATGTTTTATATCCATCCTCTTCAAAAGCATCGTCACACCAGTACTGTCAGTACTTTGATTAATATTATTATAAACACACATTAAAAGATGTTTTAAATATGGGATAAACTTACATACAATTTTTAAACAACAGCACATAGAACTATTACACAATAAATACTGTTTTCAAAAATATCGTAGACTAAAAGTCTAATTATTCTCTGACACTATTCTACGGCCAACCAAAGTTTCTTTCATTCACTGATCCAGTGAAAAACAATACGTGACGTGTTTCTCAATCAATTTAAATAATTAAATGTTGAAAAAAAGAATAGTCAGTGACGATTGTGCGAAAACATAATATAAATGAATCTATATCGTGTAAAGGCTCTTACCTCAAGTTCGGCATCCATTCCATAAGTTTTTACATTTCAAACGAAATCAAATACACATGTACATAAATATCTCACGCACAAATGCAAATCAATTTTTCGCAGAAAATTATATGACGTAATGAAAATGACTATTTGCCAATGACGTCGTCGATATCATTTCATTCGGTACCCCTCGCAGATTATCATAATCGGACTCGGGAGAAATACGGGTTGAAAGTAGCCCGCCCACGTGATACCATTCTAAGAATGTTACAACAACAAAAACAATAACAACGATGGCGTCCATAATTCCTGTAGAGTATGTACTTGCTATGGCTTCAGAGCATAGAAAATCCCCATTTTCATCTTTGCAAAATGTAAACAACTCGCAAAACCGGCCATGTTTGTTTTTACTATGTAATTTTGATTCGCGTAGGCCCGCGTAGGTAGACCACAATACCGCTTCCGAAATGTGTATTCATACTATCTCCTTCGAGGTACTTATCCGATGTTTGACGGAAAGGGCCGAGAATGTGCGATTGATGTCATTTGTGCTGGTTTTTTCATGGCGCGATATATATATATATATATATAGTGAATTGTATGCTAACTATAGTAGGAAATTTCAAAACACAAATTATTAACTATTAAGCATTTCGATGCATAATGGTTATAATATGCTTCCTTCATCTTGCTTCAATGTGTACATCATTTTTCATTTCTTACCAACCTTAACTAATCACTTAAGCTAACACTTAGAACTGTTTAACATCTTGTGTAAAAACTGCTTTTGCGTCTAAAGTTCTGCCAGGGCCCCATTTCATCAACGATCGCATCGCAACTATGCTGCCCAAACATCGCACATTGCTTATCGCTTCGCAATTTGCGTTTCATTAAATATCGCATAGCCGATTTGAGTTGCGATATTCGCACATCGCCAATATTGAGGCCTTTTTGCGTTTCAGCGAAAATCGCACATCGCAAGAGCACCTGTTTTTGCGCATTTTTGCTTTATGACTCTAGGCAATCAGAATAATGTTAATGTTAAACAGTGAAACCAAGGGCAATTGTAATTATTTCATTATAAAGACTCAGTCAACAGTCAATTAAAGGTGAGTGATATTTGTTGTTACAAATCTTATAACTTTAACAAATAACAAGGACATACCGTTCGGTTTGGAGCGTTGGTTTCCCTCTCCTTGGTCCTGGGTATCCAGAGGGGGTAATCACGTGATTATCAAGATGGCGACGTTCATGCCGAGGCCGGTATTTTTCGCCGTTTTATACCCTTTAATAACTTGTATTATTATTTAAATTCCGCCAACTTTTCAGACAAATTAGCAAGAAAGTTACTGACGTTTATTTCATAGTAATATTCGCTCTTAATCTCGACTTTACTCGGTGCGAAATTTCTTAGCGGGATGACCTAATTAGGGCTCCACTAAGAATATTTGCGGTGAGTAAAGTCGAGATACCAAGCGAATTTAAATACGAAATAAACGCTAATCACTTTTTAATTGATATGGCTGGAAAGTGAGAGTCCTTAAACAATAAAACAAGAGTAGTTAAGGGTTTAAAACGACGAAAAATATATGTCTCGGCGTGGACGTCGCCATCTTGACTATCACGTGATTACCCCCTCTGGGTATCTGATATACAAAATCAAAATATAGTTGGTCAAATGTTTATAATAGTGTTTCTATTAAATATGAAAAATTAATGAGCATGTGTTACACTGTTGACTTGTATTCATGCATGATATATATAATGAGGTTGTCCCCCTTTTAGTATGCCATATTCCATGCCAAGTTAAGCCATATATTATGAATGACATTTATTTTTGAATTTAAAGTGGACTGTCAAATACCAAACAAAGGAATTCCATTTAAATTGATAATATAAGATTTACAGAACAAATGTGGAAATTTAAGCATGTTTTACCTACCATTTTCTTGCATGGATCTTTTGAGTGGACCAGTATCGACTCCTTGACCTTGCACATCTACTAGTCTTGTTTTGGGCACTAGGGACAATAGCTGGAAAAGTGAACAACTATACATCATTCTGAAAAAGGCTATACATCATTCTGAAAAAGGCTGTTTTTGTGCAAAATTAAAATAATATAAAATAATAATATGAACTGCGGACAAATTCTAGATCTGCATCATAATTGTATTTGCATTTGGTAATGTTTACTATATGACTACCTTTTTCTCCAACTGCCAAGTGCAGTTTTTTGGGAAGAGCTGCCTCCCCAGAGCCCTCCACAAAACGCCGTCTCTTCCCGCCCTTCATAATGGTCCGGCTCTGAGATGAATAAAAGATAATTTGACATAAAATATGAGTAAACGGTCTCCTTCCTCTGAACGGTAACAGTATAGTAACATGGCATTTCCTTTCAACTACATAAAAATTATATACTGAAGTACGTGCATTTAAATGCTAATCATATGATTTTTTCAGTGATTATTCAACAAAAAATTCCATGTGTCAAGTGCTTATTGAATGTATAAAAATTGTGAAAAGGAAAGAAAAGGAATGGTTATGTAGGGCTGGAACTTATATTCTGAAACTAAAATAATCACAATTCGACTAAAAAACCTAACCAGTCACAAGTTGTTTTTTTCTATGTTGACACACCTGTTGAAATTGATTAATCTATATACGTAGAGTAGGAATATTTGCTCCTTGCTATTCATAAAACATTTTATTTGTATAAATAACCAAATTAGTAATTGTTTGCATAAATAAGTACGATTCTAACTTTTGTTATATCTTTAAAGTGATTCTTATGATAGACTCTTAAATTTTTAAGTTATTCCTGTTATATGTCTACCATGGGCCTGTCTAGAATAGTTGTTAGTAATTGTTATTGGCTTTACGGCAAGATGAAGTTTAAGTACTGCTAAGTTATTCATTTCTAAAACGTTAATACTACCATGTCATTATGGATTCTTCTTCCTATACAAACATATAAGGTATATTTACCTTCCAGTCACACCACTTCTTCATGGCATCTTCTACATTGCGTTCGTTGCCCCCTATGCAATTTATTCTGCAAAAGTTTCAAATGAAACAAATGAATACATCTCAGTATATTCTTTCATTTTTCACAAAAAATAGTGGTGGGCGTGAGGAAGAGTTGCATTTGGAAGTCTATAACAAAAAAAAACAACGTCCGCCTCGGATAACTACAAACTAACGACTGAAAAGGCGCCAAAATGGGCGGACTATCATAATCAAGATTTCGCAATCGGGAAAGAGTGGCCTTCCTTAATAATTATTTAATTTTATTAAAATTATTGAAATATATCAGGCTATTCAAAGCCAACACTATCAAAAGGTTACCAGTCGTTACTCCAAATGGACGTCACTCCGCATGAACATGCAGTTTGATTTGATTACAAGGTATGGTCACATCTTTCCATGGGCACATGCACTTTGATGTTATAACAATAAATAAGTTTTCATTCATAAACACTTCATTAACAGATCAATTCTATTTTTCAGGGTAATTATTAATCAACTATACTTAGGAGGAGAAATGACCAAGTGGAATTAGTGTGCATATTCCCTATCAAAATGTCAAGGAATGTCAATGCTGAAAAGTAAACAATTTCAAATCCTTTCTTTCTGTGCACGGCAGTGATGCTGCATTTGAACTTATTACTTTACATTATTTAGATAATCATTACACAATACCTCTGAAACGTTAATGTGTCCATACCAATGTAAGTATGTTTCAAACTGGCCCCATATTTAATGTGAAAAGAACAAGAAAATTATTACCATTTCAATGTAAAATTTTAACTCACGTTTGTACAATTTTCAATGCTCGGTCTTTATCCTTCTTCGATAAATTCGCGGAAAACTTCCAGAACAAGACTTCAAAGTGCTGTTCCTGTGGCTGCCAAGCGGCACTTCTATTTTCAATGAGTATTGCCATTCTTGTTTACGCCTCGTCTGTCAAATATGACAGGTGGCGCGAGATCGGCAGGTGCCCGTTTTTTGACGTTATTTTGATAGTAAACTGGGCGCGATTATCGCTTATCACACAAAACTACCGACAAGAATCTGCGATATGTTTGATGGAACGCATTTTAAAACATATTGCAATCGCAGGTATAAAATCAGCGATCGGCGATCGGCTATGATATCGCATCGCATGTTTTGATGAAACGGGGCCCTGACTATCTACCTTCAAAACCATTAACTATTCGTCAATTCTCTTTGCGATTATTTAATCCCATAGCAATATGCGAAGATAATTTGCTGAGTCCATTGCATCAACACTTGATTTCTTAGTAGAGCACTGTGGAACGCTTTCGTTGGACTGACCTCCTTTCTGATCCGACTCGACTGTATAGTCTGTACTATACAGCAAACACTTGGAATTTCTCATCCTCTTTGTACATCTTATTGTTCTGACGGAGAAAGTGCTATACATGCGTATAATAAAACACCGTTTTCAGGTATCAACTGTTGGTGTAATACCTTCGCTTTTCAACATAGTTATTTTCCGGTTTCACTAACACAAACTTTCCTTGTTGAGTTTGATATTGATTAATGTAGATTTCTCAAGCACTTGTGTGAGGCGCGCGTATCGATCATCGGGCTATTTTTCAGTTTTCGAGAATGTCATTGAATACAACAGTTGCTCCGACCATGTTACCAAAATATATTTTCAATTGAGCTCTGCGGTACTTCCATTAAGCCCTTTACATTCGGAAATACCGTAACCTCCCGAACGAGATGTTGAACTTTTTTAGTTTTGAGCTTTCTTTCGTTAATGGAATCCCTCAAAATCCCATGATCGCGTTCATCATGTAGTAAAGTCTTTAAATAAGCAATGTGTGAACATGGGCAGTCATTTTATATGTGAATAAACGGTACTGCCCGCTCGTTTTTGTGCTTCATAATAATTTAGACAAGAACATAGATATTTCAATAGGTGTTATATATTATAACTAATAACATTTTCGAACGCGTGTTTGGACATGCGTGTTTGTGTTATTACCCTTAAAAAATATCCGATATCACTGTGTATTTTATGCACAATGTATTGATTTTGCTTAGACTGCATTTACTAATGCCATTTATACGATATTTCTTAAGCATTGCACAAGTAGTAAGAGTTATATGAACAAAAACCGTTTGGTACTTGTCGACTATAAATGGAGCGTAAATGTTTACCGTTTCATGTAGAATGCGAGAACGTGATGGCTTAATTCAAAAGTATTCACGAAAATTTCTGTAAAGTGTGCAATTTTATTTTCAGCATTGTATTATATTCACTTAACTAACGTTAAATGTATATCTACTGAAGAAAGAATGTTTAAAGGAGCATTCGGTACGTCATTGCATAATGTGAAAGTGTGAAACATAAACAAGGTTAACGAGAAAAACGGGGTAATCCGACTTCCCACTCTATAATAAGTGGAAATAAACGACATTTGTATTTTGGTAATGCATAGTTATCGATAAAACGCGTATTAGAAAAATTTGTTATTCACTACTGCTGTAAATGTTTACAATAGAAATTAATAATCAATTACAATCTTTATCTCACCCTTTCCGGGATAAGGCTGTCACGCGCAATACAATTACATGTTATTTATTTTCATGACGTCAAATGATGTTGATCGTATTCATTCTGGAAAAGTATTCCCTTTTTTTCGTTTGTTTTGAAAATAGATAACTGTACGTTTTGGGACGAATAGAACAATTGAAAACAGGAACAACCATCTAGGCTCATGAATAAGATTTTCTAAGTCGCATTAAATAAACATATCTATTTTCGACAAAAACCTAGTATTCTCTTTAATTGTCTGTATATATATATATATATATATATATATATATATATATATATATATATATATATATATATATATATATATATATATACAGACATATAAAAACCGAGCTGTCTGCATATCACTGTGACTTCGTCACGGTCAAAGTAGTCATCACAAATGGTTCCCCATCGACCATGGTGGTAGACCTCGACACGTCCACTGTAATAGCTGGGACCGTTCACCAGCCGGACAGGAACTGTAGTAATGTACAAATAGCAGAGTATATTTTCTCGCCTGATTTTCTCATTATTAAAACAAACATTTCAAGCGTAGAAAATTTCATTACGCAACTTTCTCTTATCTCATAACAATTGTTTTTCTTATGTAAAATACCATAATATAAATAATATATATATATATAAATATATATATATATATTATATATATATAAATATATATTAACATATTAAACTACGCTTTGCATGGTATGTATGTAACTCAAAATGTGCTATATTTATTTATATTATGGTATTTTACATAAGAAAAACAATTGTTATGAGATAAGAGAAAGTTGCGTAATGAAATTTTCTACGCTTGAAATGTTTGTTTTAATAATGAGAAAATCAGGCGAGAAAATATACTCTGCTATTTGTACATTACTACAGTTCCTGTCCGGCTGGTGAACGGTCCCAGCTATTACAGTGGACGTGTCGAGGTCTACCACCATGGTCGATGGGGAACCATTTGTGATGACTACTTTGACCGTGACGAAGTCACAGTGATTTGCAGACAGCTCGGTTTTTACCAGGGAGCTAGGTAATACAAAATACATGTTAGTGTACTGTAATCATTGTTTTGTTTTGAAACGGTTATTATAGTTGTTAAAAGAGGCACCGACATGATTAAACAACAGTCAGTTTATATCAGTTAATCAGTAAAATTTATTTTGTTACTATAAACATGACGTATTGTATGTGTGCAGTGCGTTATATTGTATTTTTGATATAAAATATGTGAATAACAGTAAATATGAATTGTGTTAATTTTTTGTCATTGAAGTAAATCCGACTTTTTTCTATGTAAAATGATTGAGTATTCATGTGGTTTATAATTTATAATGAACAACACCTTGATAAACTCCTTTTGCGTTTCTAGTTAATGTCTTCGGTATGCTTTACATTACGGTTTTACATTATTTTCCGAACGATAACTAATGTTTCTCTAGTTACGGACAGGCTTACGGCAGTGCGCATTTTGGCCAAGGCTCCGGTCGAATCTGGTTGAACTATGAATGTAATGGGTATGAATCAAGCCTCAGACAGTGCAGTGGAATATTAGGGGCCGTGTACAATTGTGATCACTCGGAGGATGCAGGGGTGGACTGTTATGGTAACATACTATCTCCTGATGATTATTTATATGATAATTGCTACTCAATAATTCCAATAATTTTGTATATGCTATTTGAATCAAATATATTAGTATTACATTATTACATATATTTATATTAAAAAAAATCCTTTTCCGATTGACGTTGTAAGCAAGTGGCATACATTTATAACTGAACAACTTTAATTAAAACATACATTTTGGTTACCATGCATGCTTGTTAATTACTTATAAAACATTAATGTTTACCATTTTGTTTTCGTTAACAATCAATGAAGAAAACGTGATATCCATTTTGTTGTTACTATCATGCTAACGATACTTTTTATGTAACATATCGGATTATTTACTGTTGGTTTACGTTTTCCATAATAAACAAATGAAAATTTTTCTATTTTGTTTTCGTTTAAAATGATTGGAACATCAGTCACCAATACTTTTGCCCAATTGCATTAACTATAATCATTCACATACACCGCTTGGTACTTGTTGACTGAAACTGGAGCTGAAATGTTAACCATTTTGTTTACTTTTGCTTGTTTCCATTATTACATCATACATGTACAACACGACGACAATGGATTATTACACAACTGAACGTCCGTGGTGGCAGACAACATACAGACCTTGGTGGCACATTCTGCAGGGCAATAAAATCTATATAAAGAGAACATTTTTTAAATGTTGGATAAAGACCAATCACTAATTCGTGAGCTAATGATTCTACTTTCATATTAATTGAATAATAAAAACGTACACATGATTTTCTTTTATAAAAGCAGCGTGATAGCAAATGGATCTTTTCAACTGGCTTTAAGATTTTAAACGATTCAATATGTTATGTTCCGTTTACTTATATTCCATCGTTTAAAAATGGAAATGTAATGGCATCGTTGTCATATATTTGACGTTTTAATGTTAAGAACTGAATATAATAGTGTGATTCAAACGGTATTTGAGAATGGAAACATGTTCAAAGCATTATCCAGGAATGGTTCAGCGGTAATTATTTATAATTACATTTATGTGCAAGTTACACATTGCAAGATGCCATTCAAGCGGGATGCAGCGAGACGGTCGTCATTTTGTGGTTATATGTTTGACCAAATAACATCGTGGAAGACGCCATGATGGTAGATTGCAGCGCGATTGCTTGTAATATATTTACTCAGGTAACACCGTTCAAGACGCCATTCGAGTGGGATGCAGCGAGACTGGCTGGGACATCCAGGTGGACATGGGCATGCTGCGACGCGTGTACCCGAGCGCACGTGCATCCGACATCTATCTGGGAGAAAACACGTGCATGGGCGCGGAGTCCTGGAACCACGTGGTCTTCAGATTTAACACGATATATATTGATGATATGCTTGTCAAATCATTCTGCGGTTAATGTTTCCTTTTTTAAGTGAGTGTTTATATTCTGTTTAGTCTATATGATGGTAAACATGTTAAGTAAAAAGGTAGTTTTGTCTTTTGAGGTTTCCAATCGTCAGATACTTGTTTCTTGTCGTGTAATAATACATTGACAACTTCTTGATTAATGTGTAACTGTCAGTTGTATATCACTTTCTGTTTTGGCTCTGTAAAAGAAAGGCAATTTAATCAAAAAGTTGACTTCATAGCGTCCGCTAATTGTTATCCTTTTTTTACTGAAAATGTGAAATATATGTTTTAACTTAAAAAGTCAGTTTGTATAACCAACAGCTGCGTTAAGGATCTATGCTGGATTCAATAATATATATATTAATATCTTAAATCGAATAATCACTTAATCTATTAAAGTCCTTATCTATTTTGACTACTTGTTACTCTAAAAAAGAGGGTTGATTTTGATTTTCAGGTTAGGCACGACGTTCTCGTTTACTCGAACGAACTCGTGTACGCTGAGAGAGTCCCCATTCACTCGTTTATCATCCGCCATTACAACTGGACGGTCAGCGTAGAATGTGACGTGCAGAGAAACGAGAGCTCTTCCGGTATGAGTGCGCTGAGCGTTGAAGTTACTGGGGATACGGAGTATCAATATCAGAGTATTGTTAAAACACAGGAATCTGTAAATGCTGTATTAGTTTTAAATAATTTTGCTTCAATGGAACGCATAATCATACTAATTAAATGGAGACAAACAACTTGTTGCGTCCACGAATCGGGTTGGTACAAGTATCAGTATACAGTACCAAAAACAAAACGTAGTGTGCTTTAAAAGTAGACAATCATAAAAAATTTACCGAATATCGCCCAGCTATTAGACCTTACTCGTCCGGTATTGGTTTTGACATCTCTGAAATCATCACCAATAAATCGGTATGTAATTCAGGTCACATAGAGCACGAAAACAACAACTATCAAGGTGGCCCGCTGGTGTCTGGCGCGAGCCACTATACGGTGAACATGACGTTCTATCTGGACCCGAACTTTCAACAGCCTCTTCCCAGCAATCCTCTGCGCGTTCCTGTGGGCACGGACGTGTATGTGAAGGTGTTCACCCAGGCCACGGACTGGACAGTGAAGATGCGCGTGCACACGTGCTACACAAAGCCCTCTCCTACGTCACCGGATCATCTGCGATACAACCTCATACAGAACGGGTAGGACAGTTTGGTTGATAATTCTGCGTGTTATTTTATATGCTTACATCAGATTGCATTTTTTCTGGGCTTTGCCTGTTTGTAACTTTGAATAATTTTTCTTTTAAATATTCGAAACGCATTTCACTGTTTGTATTTTTAGTTGTGAAGTGGACACCAACACTCACCTTATCTCGCAGTCTACGCACGAGACGAGATTTGTGTTCCAAGACTTCGAGTACACAAGCAATCATCAGGGAATCCACGTGATGTGCGACGCGACGTTTTGTAGCACTTCTGATTACAGTCGCCAATGCACACAGACCTGCAATTCCACGATCAGAAGAAACGTCAACGTGAAAAGAGGCGATGGTGTGACGACGTCTTCTTATGACTTCACCGCTGAGGGTGTAACTGGATCTGATAAGAAAACCACGGAGGATAAGGCCGGTGATATCCAGTAGACAGCGAATGAAACCCTCGCCTGATTTTGTGACGCCAGTGTTTGCTAACTTTGACAAGTTATTTTGTCATCAACAACGGAAGGGTTATGTAAAATGATATGAAATACAATCGACTGCAGATATCAATATTCCCCAGATCGGTTATTAATCTTATTATTCGACAATCGTCGAAAAAAAGGAGTTTGTATTCACGATGTTATGTTATTCAGCTTTCTTATGGATTTATCAAATTTGCATTCATCTTGATTTTGTTTATGGTTAATATATATATATATATATATATATATATATATATATATATATATATATATATATATATATATATATATATATATATATATATATATATATATATATATATATATATATATTGTGTGCGTTATTATTATTACTATTATCATTATTTATATTATTATATTATTTTATTATTTAATTATTAATAGTATTTTTATTATTTCGAATTCAATAGAAATTATCCAATTAAATGTAGAATGACCAGACATGTGTTTATTTAAAAAAAAGTTTACTTGCATGTAATATTCATTGTCTGTGCGACGATATACTTATTTTAAGATAGTGGGAGCCTTATAGGTACTTTTTCAGAAACAGAATTTGTTATTATTTTTATATTGTGATTTGTATATCATCCCTTATTGCAAAATTTTAAAACTTTTTATGGATTTACCCTATATCCATTATGTTTAGTTTTTTGCCTGGGGCGTAGCCCCAAGGCCATAGTAATGATACAAATTTTCTGAGCCTATCCGAATTGACAGGCTGCCAAATCCAAATTCCGAAAAGTCCGATTTACCACTTAATTCATGCGCAATAAAATTAGTTTTTCGCAGATCTCAATAATCCGCCATTTAAATGCAGAACATCACGATTCAACATAACAGTGTTGCCAAGCATTGGCTACGACATAGTTTTTATTGTTTGCATATTCATGCGAGAATAAGTTCCTCACTTGACGGTCTAGGCCGAAAAGATGTGTTTACGGAGACAATAAAAAAAAAATTCTGATACATTTTTTGAAGACATAATATTTGGTATTTATAAACATGTTTTAAAATATTGTCATTTTATTTTGTGTTAACAAGACATTCCAGAAAAAAAAGAAAATGTAAATAAACAACAAAAATTTACGATCATTCTCGGAAATAGACGAAGTAACCGGATATGGTATTTCACTGCGCAAATCGAGCGCGAAAATCGAGCAAATCGAGCGCGAAAAGTTCTACGTTTTAAAATTACACAATCTGTACACCGTTCTTTATCAGAGTAAGTGGATTTTCTTTTGTATACACATTACATAGGAACTATGAGTGTTTTCAAGATCTGTTAATTATGTAATAAAACGTCATTATACACTTATTTAATGGATGCGCGGTGAACAGTCAAAACTGTTTCCCAAGGTATCAGGGATGACTTTGGTACTGTTGCCCGAGGCCGATAGGCCGAGGGCAATAGTTCCAAATGACAGCCCTGATACCGAGGGACAACAGTTTAGACTGTTCACCAAGCATCCATGAAATAAGTGTTTTATTACCTGATCAAATTCCCAACATAGAAATAACAGCAAACTAAATTTTATTTACACACAACAATAATCGATAAAATAAATTTTTTTACTGTTTAACTGTAAAATGACGTCATTTTTTCGACGAAATGACGTCATTATTCCAGCGGGCAACAGTTCAAACTGTTGACCGGTCAACAGTTCGATATTCACCGGTAACAGTTTAAAACATTGCAAATTTCTTTTTCGACGAGGAAATAGCAAAAAATAATTAATTATCATTTATATAAGACATCAGGTAATAATTAAGGCTATTGAACGTGATTTATTTGACGACAACAATAACAGTTTTTTTGTGGCCATGTTGTTGTGTATCTTCACCGCCTATGTAGACGAACCTCTACTTGATCTTTAGAGTTGAACAAAAGGTTATCGTTCCCACCACCAGTATCGTGTAGTCCTCCACCGTCTTTGTACACTGTAGTATAAACACAAATATTGTCTTTTCTTACAGTCTCTGAGCGTCTGCACTCAACCGCTAGGGTCAATCCGTATAAATTCAGACAAATGGAGAAATTCGGAAATACTTCTTCCCAAGCACACTTAATCTAGCCCCAGGCCTTCAGTGCCTACAGCGCTTTGATTTAAGATGGGATATACATAAATTTGGACAGTAAACTAAATAAACATTATCAAGTGTATTGTGTGCAATCATCTGGATAAAATGGCTAAACGACAACAAATCGTTTTATGTCACTGATAGTAGGATGAAATGCATATATTGTACATAATTATTTAACACAAGACATTTTCTACATCCTTACTGAATTTCATGAAGTTTTACCATTTCTATCTCAATAAATTACACTTTGAGTATGCCTACCCAACCATTGATTATAACGCTATGGATTTTAGTAAATATTTGTATATCACATTTAATTTGGGGTTTTCTAAATGCTAATTTCAAAAGACAGTTAATCACTCTGGACTATGATTAAATGTTGCTAAATCTGGCTCAAAATAATATTAAAATACATTAATAATGCAATCTTAAGGCCACGCTAAGTCCAAGGGCAACTCATGAATACAGCCGTACTTCACTACAAAATGTCAAGGTATGTCCAATCTTACATAGCAAGAAAGTTAAATGTTGTAATGGAAACACTATCCACATTGCAATCATTTACAGACTGGATGTCATTAGCATCAATGTAGATGCCAGCTACTTTCTGGGCTTCTGCATTATTTGGCATTGATGGCTTTACATATTTGAAGAACTTCGGACCCGTTTTCAAATCCACGACAGTAATATCCGGAATCACTGTACCTCGCACTGTAAAAAAAAATCACAAAATGCTTGTTTCATGAATTCAATTATCCCTTTTTAAGTTTCATACTGATGCTTTATAGGATTGTTTGTCATGAGAAACACTCAATTTTAAGGACAATAATCACTTTACAAAAAGACGACTCATTTACCTCAAATAATTAAACATAAATATGTGTTGCATGATGTAATATGATGAAAGGTTGAGACTCTAAAAACATATAACCTTTTTGTAAATGAGTTTTATTTCATGCGCACTGAACCGAGCTCCCTCATAAGATGTGTATGCTTCGTCTTTAAGTTCGTACTAATATTTGCGGCTGTCACTGTACACTAAACCGATTTTATATAGAAAGAGAACCCAAAATACTTGGCTTGGGAAATCACCAAATGTGCTTTTAATGAAGGAAGGTTAGACAAGACTTTAGGTAAGCCATTTATTCTACATAAAGTTGCCTTGAATTCCGGCCTATGTGCTGAATTTCTCCAGGACAGTAACGGGTGTACGTTTGCTATCCATTCACCGTTTTTGCCATAACGGAGTCTCAAAGGGGCCTTATCACGTTTTGGTGAATTGACAAAATTAAATAAAAATGTCAAGAAACAGTAATACCGAACATTTACCATTCTCTAAAATATCTATAATATGCATCTTTTGACGATTTAAAAATCTGAAGATTATAAACCGTTGCAACGCGAAACGATTGAATAATTTGGAGAGATCTGTTGTTATCGTTATATTTTGTGATGCTTCGAGGATTGCTTATATAAAGTAAAACAAACCATCACTCTTTGTGTGAGCACGGATGGCCGAGTGGTCTAAGCGATAGACTTTTACTCCAGGGGTCAGTGGTTCGAGCCCTGTTGAGGGTTATTTTTGTCTTTCTTTAATTTTATTCTTGTTTTTTTTACTGAAGCTTTTTAAATCCAATGTTTACATTTATCAACATAAAGCATTTAATGTCAAAATTCAATATATGCCAAAATTTATGAAAAGGCCCCTTTAAAATGTAGGGGCTGACAATCTGAGTCGGAAATCGGGGTGCCTTATATGGTAAGGTGTGCCTTATATCAAGGATGGATTATAACCTTACCAAGCTGATACAAAATAACAAGATTCACCTAGTTTAGAATGAACTTGAACCAAAAGTCACATATTTGTAAAACACAGAAGCATTTAACTTGATAATGCTGAAATGCTTTATTCGGCGTCTTAGCTAGTTTGATGAAAGGTTATTATCATGTTTAAAAATGAAAACATGCATTTTATGTTTGCAATTAACACATTTATTATAAAGCAATAAATACGAAATACAAAAACACATGTAAAAGAGATTTAAACACATCGTAATAACCTTTTATAGACACTATTTTTTAAGACAGTTAAAGGAAATAAAACAATCATCATTGTGGTATATCTACGTACGAAGCGTTGAGCCCACACCTTTGCGATATATAAACTAGACTCTGTCTTGTGTGGAGTTAAGAGATTTCGTGCATTTTGCTTTCGATGCAGAATCGCCACGATTATTTAATAAAGGTATATAAGGGGCTAACGTCTTAGTTTTGCACAGTAAACCATGAGCTATAGACGATTCGGCTAAATTGCCGGGTTGCGCTTGGCTGCAGTTGTCCCAATTATTTGACTACGCAATAGAAACGTGGATTTTAAACGTGTTACATATAAAACCAACAGAGGTTACCAAACTGTCTATTATATTTCGCTACTTCTGTTATTTGTATCTTAAGTTAGTCTGAGCGAAAACTTCAATAGCGATTTAAGAACATACGCGTTTATGGCATTTACGATTAAAAGAGTCGATTTTATTGTATAAATCACGACATATCAACATATCTGTGTCAGTTATCGAACTCTATGTGCTTTTTTCTCAATGGAGCTGGTCAGCAAAAAGGCAGATAAGAAGACGACGCGGATATTTCCACTGATTACCATGGCAACGGTTCCGCCCCTCGTGTCACTTACTAATGAGTGCCCACCAACTGCCAACCTTTCCGGACATGCAACGTATGGGTACGGATTTGTTTTGGATTAATCTTTTTAACGCCACGTGATTTTTCTTCTTACTATTTTTGTATTTTTATTATTCATAGAACAGAACTGACTTGCTATATGCTGGATGACCCAATTACTAATGTTCTTAGCATTTTTGAATTATCATTGATGTACCCGTTTTATGCCCATAGTTGTAAAAACTGATCATTGTATTTGCTTTATGTCAAGAAGTATATTTCGCACTACATCGGGAATTGTTTGTTTTCAGTAATTATTGATTTACTAGTCTTTTTATAATAAATTGTCAGAACGGAACCACTTTTAGTGACACGTGTGGATTATTCATATCGCACATTGAAACATAATTTAGTTTTAAGGTGTAAAACAATAAATACCCATATTGAAAAAGAAAATTGTATAGGTTCACTTCCATTTGAAGAAGGCATCGAATAATCAACGAATTACCGTTTTCTGCTGTTCTTTCATCTATTTTTTTTTTCAACATAAATTTTGAACATACACCTGTAATACAACTAAGAAGCTATTTTGACTGGCAATTTTTCCTAACACATACATTTTGTCCTTTTGCCAAGTATCACTAAGGTAAAGGTAAAGTCATTATTTTAATTTTTCTATTTTTTCTCTCTCAATTGTTGATGGCTTTAAATATCATGCTCAACTATGTGGTCACACGTGTATTTTTTGTTGTTGTGGTATCGAATTCGACTCAACCATGAGTTTCATGAAGGTTATAGGTGAGATTTGAGTTTTGTTTTTGTTTGCACACTTAAATGAACACGTTATTTAAAGTGACCTTCCGATAGCATTTATTACATTTTGAGCGACTGCTGAAAGTTTGTGAACAAGTAATAGCAAAATGGAATAAATCATAACACTGTTGGTTTTAAATTGAAATCAATAACTTGTTAAAACGTGTTTTTATCATTTATCATGTTTCTATTTTTTTACAAGATATTCTTTAAATTAAATTTAAAATATACAACAACAATATGTTATGAATCATGAAAATCTATATGACCAAAATGTAGTAATATTTACTAATAAACTGGATGTGAGTTATTTTTCATGAACGATAGAAAGTGAAAGAGTTGCATTGGATCATCTATAAAGCAAAGCCCTAAATACAGTAAAGAACATCGCTATATTTTAATGTGATTTTACTTTTTTACATTGTATGATAGAAATGAGGAATTGTAACTTGCAACTAATAAATAACCAACTCTGCTCATGATGCAAATTGAACTTTCAATCCATTTTATCTTAACACTACTATTACAACTGAATATGACTGCGATTATTGCATTAATATTGAATGATCATTTCACGACAGGGCCATTACGTATACCTACTTTTAATAATCAACTCCTTTAAAGTATATCAGGATTTATTTGTACTGAAATGTATTAATATATTATTAATTGGGTCGTAAAACCACGGCGGATGGTTCTTCTGTCGTTGTTTTTGGTTGAATATAGAAAAATCCCAAATTATCATTAAATGCACTTTACGATATATGTTTTTCACAAAATAGGCACTATATAAGCATAAAATCGATTTTGTGGCCCCCAGGGCAGGGTCAAATTTGATCCCTGGGGCATAATTTGAACAAACTAAGTAGAGGACTCTACAATGTCACTACATACCAAATTGTGTAGCCCTAGGCCATATGGTAATGGACAAGATTTTTTTTAAAGTTTTCACAAAATAGGCATTATATAAGCATATGTTCAATTTTGTAACCCCCCCGGGGCAGGGTCAAATTTGACCCCAGGGATAAAATTTGAACATATTTGGTAGAGTACTAATAGATGTCACTTTATACCAAATTTGATAGCCCTAGGCCCGATGGTTATGGACAAGAGAATTTTTAAGTTTTCACAAAATAGGCCTTATATAAGCATAGTTATGTTCAATTGTGTGCCCCCCCCCCCCCGGGGCAGGGTCAAATTTGACCCCAGGGGGATAATTTGAACAAACTTGGTAGAGGACTATAAGATGCCACTACATACCAAATTTGGTAGCCCTAGGCCCAAGGGATATGGACAGAAAGATTTTAAAAGTTTTCACAAAATAAGCACTTCATAAGCATATATTCAATTTTGTGACCCCCGGGGCAGTTTCAAATTTACCCCAGGGGCATAATTTGAACAAACTGAGAAGAGAACTATTACATGTCACTACATACCAAATTTGGTAGCCCCGGGCCATACGGTTATGGACAAGAGTTTTAAAGTTTTCACAAAAAGGCCTTACATAAGCATATGTTCAATTTTGTGACCCTCGAGGCAGGGTCAAACTGGACCCAAGTGGCATAATTTGAACAAACTTGGTAGATGACTATAAGATGCCACTACATACCAATTTTGGTAGCCCTAGGCCCAATGGTTATGGACGAGAAGATTTGTAAAGTTTTCACAAAATAGACCCTATATAAGCATTTGTTCAATTTTGTGACCCCCGGGGCAGGGTTAAATTTGACCCCAGGTGCATAATTTGAACAAATTTGGTAGAGGACTATTAGATGTCTCTACATACCAAATTTGATAGCCCTAGGCCCAATGGTTATGGACGAAAGGATTTTGAAAGTCTTCACAAAATAGGCCTTATATAAGCAAATTTTCAATTTTGTGACCCACGTGGTAGGGTCAAATTTTACCCCAGGGGCATAATTTGAACAAATTTGAAAGAGGTTCACCCCAGGAACATTCCTGAGAAATTTTATCGGAATTGGACCCTCAGAAATTTCATCAGAATTGGACCAGTAGTTTAGGAGAAGAAGATGTTTAACGGACGGACAGACGGATAGACGGACAGACGGACGGACGGACGGATAGAGAGACAGACAGACAGACAGACAGACAGACAGACAGACAGACAGACAGACAGACAGACAGACAGACAGACAGACAGACAGACAGACAGACAGACAGACAGACAGACAGACAGACAGACAGACAGACAGACAGACAGACAGACAGACAGACAGACAGACAGACAGACAAGCAGGCAGGCAGGCAGGCAGGCAGGCAGGCAGGTAGGCAGGCAGAAAGGCAAGAAGGCAAGGAGGCAGGCAGGCAGGCAGGAAGGCAGGCAGGCAGGCAGGCAGGCAGGCAGACAGACAGACAGACAGACAGACAGACAAACAGACATCCCTTGAAATTGATAATTTTAATGCTTCTTATTTAAAGTTAGCTAAAGAAACTTCAGCGAACAGTTTATATAGTATTGACAGACCTCGCGCCAGTCAAATATCATAAAAAGCGACATTTGAATTTATGGTAGCCAGAACTAATTAAAGTATAATGCGTATGTACAATAACACATTGGAGGCAGAAACATCAACGGACGAGTAAACTCGTTTATAATGAATATATATTAAGTGTAGATAATGTAACCCCGTAAAATTACCGTTCTATCCATCCGCACATCCTACCTATTCGTAATAGGGAACATCGTCTTATTTACTTTAAGCAAAAGAATATACAACGTTTCACAGATATATATTTTTTTCGAACAATAATACTATGTTGTTGAAATCTTAGAACATTTATTATTAATAAACAAACACAACGCCATTTTCTTTATCGTAACAATTCTCTGACTTAATTTCTTGCGAAACTTGCGTTTCCATTAAACCGTTTAAGAAGCATACAATGTAAAAGGAACTTCCGTTCCCTTTAAACACATTATGTCGAATAGAGTTTTTAAGAGAACCTGCGTGTCCATTTAACCAATCAAGAAGCAGAGCGTATTTTGAAGAAACGTTCCTTACTATTAAACCAATCAAGAAGCATGGCTAATTTTAGGGACATGGCTTTCCATTTAAATCAACGTGCGTTTTCTTTAAATCAGTCAGGAAGCAGAGCTCATTATAGGCAAAGTGTCTTTCGACTACACAATTTATCAATTCACTTTTTTGTTTCAGGACCCTACCGACCGTGTTTGAGCGACACGAGACGGCGCTGCTGCTGATCCCGGGCTTTGGCGGCGTGTCTGTTGCCCTTGCACTGCTGCCGTGTGAGCACCAGCCAGACCGCCGTCACCGTTGCATCGCAATTCCTGTGGCCCGGCGACATCCTCCAGAGCTCAACAATCACCGTCAAGGTAAGAGTATTTTTGTTTCCCGATTTCGGAATGTCTTTTTCATGATTTTGTAAATACGGGTAGATGCTGTATTTAGCCAGTGTATGCTGGGTCATGGCTATAGATTCATGTTTATGTATTTTATGCAATACTAGCTTTGTTCATAAGGTCAGTAGGGAAAAACGGGCAGAGAGCATAAATATCACGGCCAAGATTTAAATAAAATACGCAGTAACACTAGCGTATAATTAACAAAAATGTTTTTACTCCCTCATGTAAGTGGTAAGCGGTCGGGGCTGTCATAAATATTGCCCTATTTCCCATCGTGTCAGTATACCTGAAAACAAGAGCCCCGGGCGCAAAAACCTACCTCCAGTTAAGTTAATATCCTTGTCTCCTTGTGCTTTAAAACAAATGCGCAAATCGGTTTTCGTTGAATTATGTATTGCATTATATAGTGTTACCATGATTTTTATGTTTCATCACTTGAAAGAGGAACACATAACCTCATGAAAATATGTGTATTGCTCCTCCCCCCCCCCCCCCATTTTCTGTGATGATATTTAAGTTATCAGAAAACAAAGGTATACATGATTTATGACATTAGAAGTAATCTGACCAAGCAAATGATTTGCGTTACCTCAATGACAGTTTTCACCAGTTTTCACAATATTTCGTAACTAAGCGCACACTATCAAATTAACTAGCCTTAGATATTTACAGTAAACTATACACCAAAGGTTGCATATTCGGTTAGCGCGTCATGGGCTAGCGAAGTGTTGCTGGCGTTAACGTGTATGTATACACAATTTCAGTTCATGTACGCACGGTATGGGCGTGCGACGCACATCCTATTCATAGCGATGGCTTGATGGTGAATATATGCGTGATTTCAACCCTCGACGTCGCCGGCGTGACCACCACAAAGGCCGCCACCATCGATGCTTCCGACGAGTTCTGCGTCGTCATTATCGCCGTCCTGTTTGGATCCTACTCTTTCATAAGCAAAGTCACACATTCGAAGATGGGCGTGTGCCTAGCGTCTAGAAAAAGGCATTGGCCAACAACGTAAACCCAGATGAGACGCCGCATTATGCGGCGTCTCATCAGGGTCTGCGCTGTTTGCCAAAAAGAATTTCTGTAAGAAATATTCTAAATATAGAAATAAGTATACTAGACATCCCTTATCTTGGAAATAATTGATCCAATTTATAAGGATGGGAGAGTCCACTAGGCATACATGGGTTAAAGAAATCAAAATCAAACCGCTGATAGCGTAGAAAGACTGATGTAAAGTTGACTGATATCCATGATTCTTCTTTTGCCCGGCTTTCCGTTCGAACTTTTGTTTTTAGTTATACTCATTATATTTACATAGGCGTACATACAGCTGAGGATGGCGTCATACTGATGCCATATACTACAATTTATAGAAATGTTGTATGTTGTTTAGGTGGCCTCGGGACAACATTCTACGTGTCTTATTTCAACGCCGTCCTTATATTCTCCATTATGATTGCGCTCAACGTGAAGATATTGTACTCGTCAGATTCCACAATTGGTGGCGGTAACATTTAGAACCTGTATGCACACATTCAGTGTCTCCAAGGACCGACGGCGAACGAGAATATGAGCTATTTGACATTCTGGTATTTTGTACCCACAATACTGTATGATTAAATTTCATAGTTTTTCTAAGCATGTATATATTTATATAATTGCTTTATACTTTTAAATTCACATGCCTTAACTTGTTGTGGATGTACGCTATTTTAATGCTAATGCACAAACTTATTTTAAACCTGTAATCCATGCAGGTGGTCTACAAATACTACTACATATCTTAACATATATAACGGTTGCAGCCAGAGTGGGCAAACCTTATTCAAACGACAAACATTTAAATCGAACAACATCACGTGCTTTGCTTTAACGAAAGCGATTTACTTCGCACCTGTCAATTCTGTACAGAGTTTGATGTTGTCATCACCTCTGGTTATATTGCGCTTCTTATATTGACCGTTTTGATGACTACCGGTACCTGCCTCTCTCTGTAGCCGCCTGGCAGAGCCGCATCGCCGCAAAGCCGCTACATGGCGTCCTCGGCTTCTTCATCGCCGCCTTCATCTGGTTCGCCATTCCCATCTCCATCTCCACTTCCGCCGGGCTCGCCTACATCGCCATTGCCGCCACCAACACGACGAGCGTTCTGTCGCCTTCTGACATCAACGCAGGTTCTATAGCATGTAAATGCCATCAAACAAAGTAATCGGCATTAAGCAATACGCTTGAGCGTTCGTATGTCCCGAAACATTTTCTGCACTGTAACTTTTCATTTATCGGGCAGTTTTGAAAAAAAAATCTTTGCTAAAATCATTAGCATGTATCGCCGCCGTGTAGTGCGCAACGCTCGAGTCTCTAGCTCAAATGGCAATTGTCCCACTTAGATGTCAAATATAATCGTAATACAGTGCATATTTTTCGGACTTTAACGTTATAATTTTTCCACCTGAAAGGTCAAGGTCACACCTAGGGGTAAAATGTACGACATTGCTTATTTATAGCTCGCCCGGACTTCAAATTATCATTTTTTCGGGAATTAATAAAAAAGTATCACCGTGTAGAAACGATCAATCAAAGCTCAAGTAAACACAACCTTAGAAAAATCTTTTTTCTTTTATTGATAACATTGATAAAATAAAAAAGTGTTTGTAAAAATATTTATCTTACAATTCGAAAAAGCTGAATAACAAACATATCATTTAAAATACACTGAACAGTTGTTATTTATGAATTGCACAGTTGTAAGTTGTTTCATTTTGCTGAAAGTTCGAAATAATGTGAAGGCACCAATTTTATTCAATTTTTGTAATCAATAATATCATTATATACGTTTTTTCTTAATATCATAATTGTGTTATTAAATAATTCAAATGGTTTTTTATAAGACTATCCGCGAACAAGCCCTTTTAAAAGACAACCAAATACATCAACCAAATGAAACCGAATTTGTCCCGGATGCAGGACTCGTGACGCCGTTCACGGCCGAGCGGTTGCTAGGAGACCTGGGCAGCGTTCTCATTCTCACCCTGATCGCCATGACCCTGATGAGTACATGCTCTGGCGAGGTGATGGCGGTCTTCTCTATCATCGTGTACGACATCTACCAGATCTACGTATACCCGTTCAGGTAATACTTTTAACACAATTGCATTGAAAGTCAATTTCTTCTTGATGCGCATTCAGGTTCGTTTCCTGATTAGGAGAGGCACGACACCGAAAATTAATCAAAGTACTGAAAGTACTGTTGTGACGATGCTTTTGCAGAGGATGGATATATAAAAGCATCAATTTAAGTTGATCTACATCATCACAATTGTGTATGTGGGTACGAAAAAAAATTTGGTACACAAATTTTGGGAACGAAAAAATTATGCCAAAAACATTTTTGGTTACGAAAATAAATTAGAGTACGAAAAAAAATTTGGTACGAAAATAAAATTGGGAACGAAACAAATTTGAGTACGAAAAAAAATTTTGAAACGAAAAAAAAATGGGTACCAAAAAAAATGGGTACGAACAATTTTTGGTACGGAAAAAAATGGGGTTACGGAGTCGTACCCACTGGGGAACTTGACCCACAATCGCACATTCCTGGCCCTTTCCTTCAAACATCGGATAAGTACCTCGAAGGCAATAGTATGAATACACATTTATGGCGTACCATTTGAGTCAAAAGTCAACAAGACTAGTAGGTAAAAAGAGAAATGTACTTTGACGTACAATATGTACGTCGAAGTAAATTTTTTGTACTTCGATGTACAAAATTGTAATTCGACGTTCAGTCTTTACTGACCCTTGAGTGTTAGCCAATCAGAAGACGCCTAACATCTGTTGCTTTTAGAGATGTTTGACATTGAACATTACAATTATTATTATTTATACCAAATTATCCGACTATCGACCGCTAATTAATAGAAATTGAGCGTATTTATTGAACATTATTATTATTATTTATACCAAATTATGCGACTATCGACCGCTAACTCATAGATATTGTGCGTATTTATTGACCTGGCGTGGCGGAATTAACCTCTGACTTATGCAAATAATGGTAAACCCCTTTTAAGCAAACAGCTTTCAAGCGACTGCAGGCTGATCTGAATCCAAACTGGCCACAATCGCCTTAATGTCTCTTTTACTGTGACACAGTTTTGACTTAAAAATGATATTTAATACAGTCGATTGGTGTATAACGGATAGCTAAGGACTTCGAGTCTCATTTCAACGTTAACACCATGCATTCAGTAATTAAACCTTTAAACCTCGAAAGACAAATGTCTTTCCTATTGAAACATGCTTGCGGTTTTAGTACAGTCGATTGGTGTATAGCGGATTCCGACAAATATTTTTTTGTTTACAGCGCAAATTTCAGGGTAAACTGAATCAGCAATTGCCGGATCGCTTAGGTCTTTATCGGATTACATGTGTATCGTGTTATTTCTTGAAATTTTACCCAGCATTTGTAAAACATGTTGCAAGATATGTACATTTTCAGAAAAGGAACATCATGTCTGCGTTTAATAAACCGAGTTCATGGAAATCGCTGCACAATTGATGAAGTAATGGCTGATCAAAGTGATGCACCCTATATTCGGGTCGTTTTTAGTTGAATACCTTGTTATATATATTTGATAGTGAAAACTATGTTTTCAGAGAAATCGATTTTTTGTTATAATTTTTTTTCATTCAAAATAATGTTTTTACTAATAAATATCATAGCCACGCGCTACCCACATGTGTATCGGACAACTTCAATTAAGTATTCATTTAGTTTGAGACAATCCCCACATTCCCGAATATGTGTCGCCAATGTCCGTTATTCACTAAATCACGAGTTGCAGCTCTCATGCTTATTTTATGTGGTACGCATCAATTTGGTTTCTGAGCATTCTTACTTTTAGAAAGGACACATTATACTACAATATTACATCAATGAACATAAATGTTTACCAAACAAAATCTGCAAAATTCAGGAAACCATACGTCTTCACTTTTCCTTTCGTCACAAAAACGGTGAGTTCATAACGTGACCTTGTTTTGCTTTCGAAAAAAGAAACAATTGTAAGTTAAACATTGACACACGTCAACTAAAACATGAATCGACTGAACAATGATAGGCATTTTGTATTAAATTCATAGAACACTATAAATCTTTACATAAATAAAAGTATTTTTCAAAAATATTTTAACCTATCCGTTACTCACTAAAATCCGCTATACACCAATCATCTGTAATAAAACAGAAAGAAGAAATAATACCAAACCGTAATATGAGTAAAGACTTTGTTATCAATGTTTCGAGGACAGCTTGTTGATCTGCAAATCCCATGTGATATGTTGGTATCGGGTATCATAGTCATTCAATAAGTCGCAAAATGCTCGAATTCAATTTACAAAGCAAAACGTGACTTAAATTGATAACTAAAATTACCAGTTTTGTCGTGTCAAGCTGTCAAGATCCAGAAAGTCCTGCACTCACATCGAATGTATCCTTCGAATTCAATTCATTGTTGACATTAACGGAGATTTAGTTAATAAATAACTCATATATCCTAAATGACAGTTTCTAAATAGCCAAACAAGCCGATGTATGCTGTAAGAAAGTTTTGACACTAGTGTAAAGATTCTCTCATGGGCGCGGCCATTGTTGTATAGCCTTGAGCGGTCCGGTTAAAATGCGTATATGACTCATACCCGCGGATATGAACGAATATAGGCAATATTTATGCGTTTTTTTTGCAGTTTTGCCATGAACAAATCATTGCTGAATTAAAAATTCACAACATGTGATAAATATGTTAAGACTGCCTCAAAATAGAGCAATTTAATAAAAGCGGTGGTCTTCATATTCGCGGATATTAATTTGGAGTTACTGAAATTAAAATGCCAATGAAAAACGGTTTTAAATTTATTCGATCGTAACATAACACATTAGCGACGTGTATTTTTGTCAAAGAACGATTTTCATATAACAAAAATAAAGGAAAATACATTTAAAAAGCCATTATCTGTGCATATCCGCACTTTTCAGTCATATCCGCCGATATGAGTCATATACGCATTTTGGTCGTACCCTATGTTGAGGCATGAACGACAACTCTGCTGGAGAATGTTACCAAGTCTTATCAGCGAGATATGCCGACTAGAAAATCGACACTATCTTAATCGGACTGGCTCGGTCTTTTACATAGCTCGCGATTGTGAAGAATTTTTCCATGGTATGATAACTTAGACGATGCTGAAGCAGCATCGTCAAAAATCCAAAAAACCGTCAGAAGTAACGCTCTTAACGTTAATATTTAAACCCGAAAAAATATCTCTGCTTGAATGAGATAGTAAATATTCCGCGCTTGAAATGTTGATATTTTAAGTATTTAAAATAAGTAAGAATGTTTGATATAAACAGTATATTTTTTCTTTCAAATTCAATGCTATATCTTATTATTTATTTTGCTCGATAGCAGCTGCGGGACTCCAACGAAAGTTGAATAAAACTGAAATTGTTACGGGGACCTCACATAATTAAGTGTGAAGAAATGGTACCGTGGTTTATGTATCATTCTACGTGTTAAAAAATGTGAACGCTTGAGCGTGAATGCTTTATTTCCTTAAATGTCACGAAGTTTCAGTTTTTAAACAAACATGACAGAGTTTCGAAATCGGTCGTGATATTATATGGAGAAGTGTTTTGACCAATTTTCAAAACGATTGGGCAAGAAATGTTACCGTAATAGTGCTTAAGTACATATTAAAAAAAATAATGTTTCAATTTCTTGTCTGTTCAAATGTATTTAAAATTTAATTTGGATGAAACATAACACAATACATTCAGGAAAGTTCAGGACGCCCTTTCGTGCATCCTGTGTGGGAAGACCCGGCCTGTTGATGGCGCTGCCGCAGACTCCAGCACGTGCTCCTGTCCGGGCGTGCTGACCTGTGGCCCATGTCGGCGCGACCTCGAGTCATCCGCCGAGCGACAGGAAGGCAGCAACTATGAACACAAGCAAGTACTGGGTATAAAATGAAACGACATATCTTATGTAAGACGTTACTGGAATATCTGATTAACTTAATTCAGACGTGAATTTGGTTGTGTCCGTGGGAAGAATACTAATTGGAAAGGATAGTTAGTATATGGGCCTATCAGAAATTAATATTTCGTTTTTAGTAATGTATCGATTCATTTAGCCAGCCACATATTCGAGGCGTGGTGTTCGACATATATATCTATATATCATATTCGATGAGTGGTC
Organism: Dreissena polymorpha; assembly: GCF_020536995.1. Taxonomy (NCBI): domain Eukaryota; kingdom Metazoa; phylum Mollusca; class Bivalvia; order Myida; family Dreissenidae; genus Dreissena; species Dreissena polymorpha. The sequence goes on from NC_068358.1 coordinate 125,445,950, forward strand.
GGACTTATATACGTACTTTGATATGCACAGGACATATCTGGGGTGATTTCTTACTGACATATTTTTTTCTGACTTGCTTACAAATCTTGTGCGATATTTGACTTGCGTGTGTTGTAATATCTGACAGACATATATGTTCTGTTGCATGACTTGCATTTATGATATGATTTCAGACTTTCACATATGTTGTGATGTCTGACTGACCTATATAGGGTAATGCCTAATTTGTATATATGTTGGTATATATGTTTGGTATATCTGTTGTGATGTGTCACTAGCATATACATGTCATATCTTATTGGCATGTCTGATGTAATATCGGTCTTAAGATATCAGGCATGATGTTTGAATATTGCATATAGGACAATGTCTATCTAGCATATCTAACAGATGTCTAAGTAGCATGTGGAACACATCTGGTGCAATTTCAGACAAAAATACCAATTATGATATCTGACTTAAATGTCTGGTGTCATGTCTGAAAAACAACATATCCGGTATCATGTTTGACTGTTATATATAACTTGATTTGTATCTGACATCTGAATTAGTGTCTGAATGAGCTATAAAAGTCACGTAGATAAGTTGTGATGTCTGATTGACATCCCATGATATGACAACATAAACATCTCACATATATTTTCTTAGGTGATGTGGAACTTCTGATGTAATGTCTGACTTCCTTACCAAAAGTAATTTATGGCTGACGCATATAGTGTGATTTATTGCTGTCATATATTGCTTGATGTGCGACTGACATATTCGGTGTTCTCCATGACCTAAATATTTCATTCAAAGCTACGTATATATAAATATATGTTAAATATGTGTGTCTCCGGGGAAACCGATGTTGTCAGTCTTACGAACTTGGTGCGATTTCTGACTTTTGTGGCTTGAGGTATTTACCTTATTTTGTTTTTGTTATGTAATATTGACATCATTCATTGTAATTGCACATACCACTATATTACGTATGTATACTATCTAATCATATTTAATAATTATTATATCTAAAAAACCATGACAGAAAAAACGCTCATGTCTTACGTTGTTTATGTTCGTGCCATGGCAAAATGAAGTAGTAGTTGCCGCCTCATGACAATATTCGCGTTTAAAATAAAGTAATACCACCAAAGAAAAAAACCAAATCGTCAGGATAGTCTATTGTGTTCATAGGCATATGCTATAATAAATGTAGACTGTACTTGCAGGCATTATACGTGTCCGCATCACGGGCTGTACCGGCAGTACCAGCAGGACATGCTGTCCTACAAGAGCTGGTGCATGTCTGTGGGTCACTGTGGCGATCGTGCCGCCAGGTATGTACATCCTCTGGGTCACTGTAGCAATCGTGTCTCTGGGTATGTACATCCATCCCCTGGGTCACTGTAGCGATCGTGACTCTAGGTATATATATCCTGTCGGTCACTGAAGCCATCGTGTCTCTAGTAATATCTGGGTCACTGAAGCGATCGTGACGCTAGGTATGTTCATCCTCTGCGTCACTGTAGCAATCGTGCCGCTAGGTATGCATATCATCTGGATCACTGTAGCGATCGTGCCGCTAGGTATATACATCATCTTGGTGTAGCAATCGTGTCTCTGGGTATGTACATCCTCTGGGTCACTGTAGCCATCGTGCCGCTAGGTATGTACATCCTCTGGGTCACTGTAACCATCGTGCCGCTAGGTCTGTACATCCTCTGGGTCACTGTAGCAATCGTGTCTCTGGGAATGTACATCCTCTGGGTCACTGTAGCCATCATGCCGCTAGGTATGTACATCCTGTGGGTCACTGTAACCATCGTGCCGCTAGGTCTGTACATCCTCTGGGTCTGTGTAGCAATCATGTCTCTGGGTATGTAAATCCTCTAGGTCACTGTAGCCATCATGCCGCTAGGTATTTTCATCCTCTGGGTCACTGTAACCATCGTGTAATCACTGTAGCCATCATGCCGCTAGGTGTGTACATCCATCTTCTTGGTGATTGTAGCAATTGTGTCTCTGGTTATGTACATTCTCTGGGTCACTGTAGCCATCGTGCCGCTAGGTATTTACATCCTCTGGGTCACTGTAGCCATCGTGCCGCTAGATATGTACATCCTCTGGGCCACTGTAGCCATCGTGCCGCTAGTTATGTACATCCATCATCTGGGTAATTGTAGCAATTGTGTCTCGTGGAATGTACATTCTCTTGGTCACTGTTACCATCGTGCTGCTAGGTAAGTACATCAATCCTCTGGGTCACTGTAGCAATCGTGTCTCTGGGTATGTACATTCTCTGGGTCACTGAAGCCATCATGCCTCTAGGTATGTACATCTATCCTCTGGGTCACAGTAGCAATCGTGTCTCTGGGTATGTACATCTTCTAGGTCACTGTAGCCATCGTGCCGCTAGGTATGTACATCCTCTGAGTCACTGTAGCAATCGTGTCTCAGGGTATGTACAACCTCTGAGTCATTGTAGCCATCGGGTCACAAGGTCTGTACGTCCTCTGGGTCACTGTAGCCATCGTGCCGCTAGGTATGTACATCCTCTGGTTCACTGTAGCAATCGTGTCTCTGGGTATGTACATCCTTTGGGACACTGTAGCCATCGTGCCGCTAGGTATGTACATCTTCTGGGTCACTGTAGCCATCGTGCCGTTAGGTATGTACATCCTCTAGGTCACTGTAGCAATCGTGTCTCTGGGTATGTACATCCATTCTTTGGTCACTGTAGCCATCGTGCCGCTAGGTATGTACATCCTCTGGGTCACTGTAGCGATCGTGTCTCTGGGTATGTACATCAATCATCTGGGTCACTGTAGCAATCGTGTCTCAAAGTATGTACATCCCCTAGGTCACTGTAGCCATCGTGCCGCTAGGTATATACATCCTCTGGGTCACTGTAACCATCGTGCCGCTAGGTCTGTAAATCCTCTGGGTCACTGTAGCAATCGTGTCTCTGGGAATGTAAATCCTCTGGGTCACTGTAGCCATCATGCCGTTAGGTATGTACATCCTCTGGGTAACTGTAACCATCGTGCCGCTAGGTCTGTACATCCTCTGGGTCACTGTAACCATCATGCAATCACTGTAGCCATCATGCCGCTAGGTATGCACATCCGTCCTCTGGGTCATTGTAGCAATTGTGTCTCTGGGTATGTACATTCTCTGGGTCACTGAAGCCATCGTGCCGCTAGGTATGTACATCCTCTGGGTCACTGTAGCCATCGTGCCGCTAGGTATGTATATCCTCTGGGTCACTGTAGCCATCGTGCCGCTAGGTATGTACATCCTCTGGGTCACTGTTTCCATCGTGCCGCTAGGTCTGTACATCCTCTGGGTCACTGTAGCAATCGTGTCTCTGGGAATGTAAATCCTCTGGGTCACTGTAGCCATCATGCCGCTAGGTATGTACATCCTCTGGGTCACTGTAACCATCGTGCCGCTAGGTCTTTACATCCTCTGTGTCACTGTAGCAATCGTGTCTCTGGGTATGTACATCCTCTAGGTCACTGTAGCCATCATGCCGCTAGGTATTTTCATCCTCTGGGTCACTGTAAGCATCGTGCCATCACTGTAGCCATCATGCCGCTAGGTATGTACATCCATCCTCGGGGTCATTGTAGCAATTGTGTCTCTGGGTATGTACATCCTCTAGGTCACTGTAGCCATCGTGCCGCTAGGTATGTACATCCTCTGGGTCACTGTAGCAATCGTGCTGCTAGGTATATACATCCTCTGGGTCACTGAAGCCATCGTTCCGCTAGGTATTTACATCCATCATCTGGGTCATTGTAGCAATTGTGTCTCTGGGTATGTACATTCTCTAGGTCACTGTAATCATCGTGCCGCTAGGTATGTACATCAATCCTCTGGTTCACTGTAGCAATCGTGTCTCTGGGTATGTACATCCTCTGGGTCACTGTAGCCATCTAGCCGCTAGGTATGTACATCCTCTGGGTCACTGTAGCAATCGTGTCTCTGGGTATGTACGTCCTCTGGGTCACTGTAGCGATCGTGCCGCTAGGTATGTACATCCTCTGGGACGCTGTAGTAACCGTGTCTCTGGGTATGTACATCCTCTGGGTCACTGTGGCCATCGTGCCGCTAGGTATGTACATCCTCTGGGTCAATGTGGCGATCGTGCCGCTAGGTATGTACATCCTCTGGGTCACTGTAGCCATCGTGCCGCTAGGTATGTACATCCATCCTCTGGGTCACTGTAGCAATCGTGTCTCTGTGTATTTACATCCTCTGGGTCAAGGTTGCCATCATGCCGCTAGGTATGTACATCCATCCTCTGGGTAACTGTAGCAATCGTGTCTCTGGGTATGTACATCCTCTAGGTCACTGTAGCCATCGTGCCGCTAGGTATGTTCATCCTCTGGGTCACTGTAGCAATCGTGTCTATGGGTATGTACATCCTCTAGGTCACTGTAGCCATCGTGCCGCTAGGTATGTACATCCTCTGAGTCACTGTAGCAATCGTGTCTCTGGGTATGTATCCTAAGTTTTATAATATTTTGATAAAATATTCACTTACATTTTATTTTCAAAATACAAAAATCTGTGAACAATTCCTTGAAATTCTAAGTCACCATTTGACCGGAGAATAGTATCGCAACGCACATTCCACCTACACGTATTCAACGTCGTTTCATTGGTTGAATGCAAACATTTTTTATTTTTTACCATCAGGACAGGCAAATCACTCGTTCATATGTTGGAAGTAACTACGGCTTGATAACCAACCTTCGATGTCATGGAATGGAGTCCGATATTTCCATGTGCACATCTACAAGGAATGGACACTGCAGCAGTGGATACGCTGCAGCTGTTGACTGTAGTAAGTGCACTATCAAGGAAATGCCCTTAAATTCAAACCATATTGTTGATATGAATATTTTTAAGTTTGCCATTAAATGCTTTACATTGATAAATGTAAACATCGGAACTAAAGAGTTCCAGTAAAAAACAAAAATAACATTAAAGACAGATTTTTTAATCCACACCTAGGATCGAACCACTGACCCTTGAAGTAAAAGCCTACCCCTTAAACAAATCGGCCATCCGTTATGATATAGTGTTTTTTACTTTATACAGAAATCCTCGTAATGTCACACAATATAAAGATAACATCAGAATTTCCCAAATTATACTATCGCTTCGCTTTCAAAACGCTTTATAATTTTCAGTTTTTTTTTAATCGTCAAAATATGTATAAAATGGATATTTAAGAGCATGGTAAATGTTTCCTCGCAAAACAAATTCAGCGAAAATGTGCAGATCTGAAACATTTTTTTTTAATTTTCGTCAAATTATCAAGACGTGAAAAAGGTCCCTTTAAACGAAACATAACGATTCTGTGATTGCGTGGTGCCGGAATGCATATAATCATATATATATATATATATATATATATATATATATATATATATATTTATTGCATAATATGAATTACAGCTTCTTTAACGTTTTGACAGTTCTACTCAATTCGCTCAGACTGGTTCGGTGATATAATGTATGCTCATTAAAAACGCTTATATTCTTATGATATTAATATCGACACGCCCAAGACAAATTATCTACCTTATGCCAGTGCGTTCTCTTAAGCCGGGATGGAATATAGATTTTAAATTATCTCTTTATTTAATTATTTATCGGCTGTTTTGAATATATATGAAGCACTTTGTATTTGAACCAACGCCAAATAGCTCTAACGACTTAATGTTCCGCACTAATGTTCACACAATGTACTAATATTATATATAGGCGGAGAGCACTTGTGAAATCTATAAGCATACATTTTTAGGCTTGGACAGTGTCTCTATTTACATTCTGTTTAGGGCGAGCACGTTTTTCACGAGTTAAATGAGGTCATAAAAGAATAATTTTAGCGAGGTACGTTTCAAATTAATTTAAATCGCTTCGAGTATGGACACTAATTCATTCATCGTAACCGTATTTAATATAATCATGCATAATGGTGAGTGCCTGATTAATATTAGGAGCTATACGGCTAAGATGTATATGCTCAGTTAAAACACCCACTAGATGAAGTCCGGCTAATGGATTCCACTGATGATAGCAGTGGTCGATTGGAGATCTACAACACATCCTCCAACTCATGCAGCACAGTTTGTTAGAGAGCAGGTTTTTCTTATGCAGAGGCGAACGTCGTTTGCCGTCAATTAGGGTTTTCCAATGGTTTGAAGTGAGTGTTATTACAGAAAGTATTTATTTGGTATCATCTAGGATGATATCGTGCGCTGTCACACCAAACAGTTAGTAACTGAAAAACTAGTAATTTTTAATATAAAGATCGATAATACACATTTTACTCTCTATCAATATAGTGTTTTGTTCAACTTTATTGTTCATGCAATTGCTTATTTCGATTTTTAAAACAAGTGAATATGGTTAATGGGTTATAGCAGTAAGTCTACAATGAAAAAAAAACTATATTTTTTTAAAGTCATAGAATAGAAGCATGCACTTTGACAACATATAATGATCTTCTTCGTGTTTGTAGTGGATACGGCACAAGAGGGAATGGTGGGAAAGGAGACATATTTACATCCGTGTTCCATTGTCGTGGTTACGAGTGGGACCTCAACGACTGCATTGTTGACCACCACCGGAGTGTGCACTGTAGCCACCAGGACGATGTATATTTACATTGTGGAAGAAAGTGATTAAAACAGCATAGGTTTTGATGGTAAAAAATTAACATAGTTCGCATCATTAATTTGCCCTGCTGTTTCTATCCTTATGATCTTTGTGAGGCGCGTACTTCTTGTATTTTCCTTAAATAGTACGAAAGATAAGGCGATCGAAATGCTAGTGTGGTGAAACTTTACAAACATATTAAACAGCAATTAAACGTAATTCAAAAGGTATTTCTATTAGCGTTATAAGACATCGAAATCTCTTAATGCAAGTGCACATCTGATTAGTTACATGCACATTATTTTCTACATTTCTTAGGCTAGCTTCATGCAACTAGATAAGTGTTCTCACCAAACCGGCATAACAAAAAACAACAACGCACAATATGGCAATGTGTCGATTGTAGACTTTTCATTTGAAAGTTATCAAACATCTTAACAAATTAATCAGCATGTGAACTTGTTCAGATTGTTATGCCGATGCAGTTTCTTCCGATATTAGATTAGTTTTGGTCCTTACTCTTTATTTTTATTAGTTTCGCGGGTAAATTTCTCTTCTTGAGTGGTTATGTTTTATAAACATCCTGATAAGCATTAGAAAATGCACTTGGGCATTTTATGCATTTTTTGTGACAAAAGTGAAACAAACGCATGTATACTAGGCAATTCTCTTTTCTTAAGTTTGCCAAATCAGTCTTTCGGAATAGAGACAATCTTATTACGATTCTTAAAATTCTATTAGTATTCAATGAATCGAATATATTAAATGTTTAATAGAACTACTGACAATTAAAATACATGGACATGGAATTTCATGTCATAGACGTCGGCATTAATAAAAAATTAAATTGAGGTCATAATTACAAACCAAAAACAATAATAAAACCGACCTGCTACGAAATAAGAGAGTGATCATTAATATGTTTCTCAAGTTTGCTAAAAAAAAAAGAGACGTCAATTGTTTTCTGTTCACTGTTTGTTTCAGACCATTACACCACACAGGCTCCGACCGCGTCACGTAGGTGTCTTTAATGTTTTATCCTTTGTAATCATTCAAGCCAGCTTGAATTTAAGGTATTATATTATATTGCTATAACATTACATCATTTGTGATACTATAATGTTCGCACAAGGCAGTTCATCTTATTTTTCTAATTCACGTCAGAAACATTAGGATTTAAGTAACCAGCAGGTTAACGAATGCATGTTTTGTTGCTTGACACCAATTATTCATACTGCACTCGTTAAACTATTTAAATTAACGAAAAGTTGTATCATTTAGTTGTCCAGACCGGCAGCAGTCTCCGTCAGAACAAAATTTGTCAATGCTAACAACAACGACATTAATTGTTTATGGCTTTCCGGAGTATAACCTCAGTTCCTGAGTCAAGTAAACTGTGAATCGATTATTCTACTAGGTCAAATTGGATTGACATTGGTTTATATTTTGTATGTTTTGGTGTATATTTTGTATGTTTCTTTTATTCTATTCGACATATGTGTATACGTTACTTTTACCTCGACCAGACCTCAATGATGTGAATCTGCGCCGTTCGTTCCGCAGCTTCCGCATACAATGTCCAAGACGTGTCTTAATGCGCTGTAGTTAAAGTGCATTAGTAAACTTACACAACATAATATTACTGTATGTGATGTCAGTTGTGCGCTAATTATTATTTGCACTATTACCTAATAATAATAAATGTCTTTTTCCGAATGAGTACAAAGACATATTTCAAAGAAGATATATGTTTGCTTCAAATTCCAAAATTATGGTTAATAGTATTTCAGCTAAAATAATGGACGTACTATAATAGTTGTATACAATGTCGGTGAGATTTTTCTGAATTGGGTTTAAGAAGGCCGGGCGGACATAACAGATGTGTCGAAATAACAGTTTTCTTTGTTCCAGCTATGACAATTACATCCACATGTGCCACTACTCAACTAACATGTGTGCTAATTAACGTTGTACAACATGCATTGTCCTAAATATTTGCACGGGAATCTTTCATAATCATTTTCAAAAGTTACCATAATGTCCATAGAGTAACTTTGTTCAAGTGCATAATTAAAAAACGATTTTGGATATTTCTCCACCGGATTTGATGAATATATACCTTATAAACATGTGTCATTGTTAATGTGTCAGCCTTTTTTTGTTTATTAAAGCGAATCACGGCCAATGTGGAGGACATTTTTACGGAAGAAATGGGCTTATCACATCACCAAACTACCCAAATAACTATGGAAACAAAGAGGATTGCAGCTGTTATATAAATGTCCCAAGTGGTTTTTCAGTGTGCTTGCAATATTATCACTTTCATATAGAACCTTGTTGTGATCATTTAATTTCTTATGATGGACCTTCTACGGGATACCGGCAACTTGTAAGGTAGTGTTGTCATTATTTAAAAAGTTTTTTTTTTAAACTAACGCATTGCTTCAACGTTATTATTACGAATCATTAAAGTTAGTAAATTGTTTTTCTCCTTGCAGCTTATCCGGACGTCTAGAACAAAGCAATGAAACGCATATGTGTACGTCAGGAAATTATCTTACCGCCCTATTCCGTACAGATTGGTCGGGGACATTCGATGGATTCGAGGCAAACTATACAGCCGTACGATTGAATACTAACATTAAGATCATGACTTGATAATAAACGTAAATGTTTCTCCTCTAATTGCTACTTTATTTTTTAAATATAGATGGGGTGTTTTGCTACCGGGGTAATACTCTGAACTATTTAAAGAGCTGAAATAAATATTTTCAGTATTGCTTGCGAAGTAGATGAATGAATGGAGATCGTCTTGGATGCGTATTTCAGCTGGTCAAGTACTAATAATTGTATATTTATGTACATCTGTTGTTTGACATGAGACAATATCAGAATTGTTGACGGTCTTAACAATTACACTGGACGTGTTGAGATTTTTCACGATGGTCACTGGGGCACAGTGTGTGATGACGAGTTTGGTTAAGAGGAAGTCGTGGTGGTGTGTCGGATGCGGGACTGTTCCAATGACAGGGGTACAAAATACAAATTTCACTTTGAAACATTTGCTATTGTATAATTTTGTGTTGCTTTACGAATTGTAAAGCATAAGAGTAATTACAATTATGAACATTGTTATAATTTTGTCTTGTACATTTATTGAGTTTGTAATTTTACAACATATGTTGTAATTAATTGCTTTTTTTGTCCTCGCAATTTAATTTATTATTTTTAAATAAATACTGTTACAATCACCTTTCAAAGAAGAATGCTCGCGGACATTTTGCCCGTACAGTTTATATCAGTATCGGAAAAAATGAATCAATCGAACGGTTGCAAATGATATACAAAACTAATGTTCCAAGTTCTAGTGAATTAAGTGTCTTAACAGGTGTGCTATGGACGTATATCTTATTGTAACTGGTACACTGGCGATTGCTTATGATCATTATATCGTGTACGGGATATTGCATTCTTCTGTATTGAGTACTAATCACTTACATCGCAGTGAACCGTTGTATGGGTTGTATATGTATGTTTTGTTTTGTACAAAAGATTTAGATGAATTTATCGGGATTTTTGTACTTTATTTGTTGTGCACATTACTAAATTAAATAATATATTTGGTCAATTGTGTCTTTGTTGACTTCCTTAAGTTGATGAACGTATCATCGCGAATAATAAAGGGCAAAGTACCAGAAATGATACGACATCATCCAATAACATCGTGGTTATCGGTAAAAGGGTCTGTGTAGGCATCTCTACACCCAATTTATGTTATGTTCATAAATAGTTGTCGTTTTAGCAATAGGGCATCACAAACTCCATCTACCATACCCAAGAACGCTCACATAAAATTATAAATGTGTTATATCTGAAACACAATAACTTCTTACACAAGCATGCACTATTCTAACCAATAAAACATATACTACTCCTCAGAACTTTTTTTATTTTAATAAAGATTATGATTTCGCAATGATAAAACAGAATCAAACGAGGAGCGGCATATTTTTCAATGAACATTTCAGGTAAGGTAACTGATTATTTACTGTATTACCTAGTATCTGAGTTGAGTCGGCAGTCTCGGCTAGCAAGAATATGTACACGATTACAAACAGAATACTTAAAATCAGCGTTTACATACCCGCAGTTGGGATATTTTGTATTGAAATTTTGATATTTTAATTTTAGGTCAATCATGGACTAATAGTCAGTGTAAAGCCCACTGTATATGCGGTACATGATTAGTAATTAAAATCCATGTACATAAGTACAGATTCTGAGTTTATGGGTTTTATTTCGTTTTAAGACACGGTCGTGTTTACACACCTAGTGTAATAGGAACAGGACCAATATGGCTGGATGACCTAGGTTGCCACGGACATGAGTATTCTCTAGACCATTGTAGTTCAAGAGGATGGGGTACCCACAGTTGTAACCACGGGGAAGATTTCGGAGTTAATTGCAACGGTAGGCATTATAACATAATATATACAATATGTACAAAAATATTAATGTGCATTATGTAGAAACGTCATTGACATATCGTTAAAAGCTTTGTGATGATTGTAAAACGGACAGATAATAAAAGGGATCCATACATTTTTGATTGTTAAATATTGTATATTTATTATTAATACATGTTACAAAGGTCAGTCTTTTTTTCAATAATAGTTTTGGAGTTATTATTTTGCCGATCTGTAAAGAAGTCTCTTTTAATAAGTGTTATCATTGATAGGATATAAGCATCAAGATGATGCATAGCCTAACATTAAATACATTCAATGGGCATTTGTATTTGGACATTATGTTCGAAGGTTTATCTTCCAATAAATGGTGAATGTTCATGTGTGTGCATTGAACATCAAAGGAATTCATTTGGCACTGATATGCCATTGATATGCCCAAACGATACGTATAAACGACTATAAAATCCCCGTTAATCATTATCATCATTATCATCATAGATGGGGTTTTCACGGTGTCTCATAATTCACTTGCCCATTTGGCTGCTTGCTTCATCGATGAGTATTCTATTTTTGGAATACAGTATTAAACACTATTAAAGTGGGAGCGAAGATATTAAGACCTTTGCCCTCATGGGATTATTACATGGAAATTGGGAGCGTTTATTTGTGAATATATTAAGACCTTTGTCTTAGTGGATTTATAACATTAATGTCATTTATTCGTATCGATTGATATGTGCAGCACTTTAATCTTCTTCAGAGCAAATAAGAAGTTTAATTTAGAAGCTCTTGCACAGTAGGCCTATGAACCTCAAAGAATCATGTATTGTTTGCCTGTTTAAGTACTGTAGATAAGGAGCGCAGATGTGTAATCAACTTGTTTAAGTACTGTAGGTAAGGAGCGCAGATGTGTAATCAACCTGTTTAAGTACTGTAGATAAGGAGCGCAGATGTGTAATCAACCTGGATACTTTTACGAAAATCATAATAAAAATGTATCACCGGTATTACGGATTTATGAAGAGGGAACTTTAATATTAAAACTGTTTAATATACTTAATCGGTTAATAGATTTCAACAAACGTACACATTTTATTACCTTGTAGATTATTCGGTAACTACGTTTCTGAATACACAACCCAATATAACCGATTAGAAACAGCCAGTTACCGGCACAGCATGACGAATGACACAAACGTTAGTATAAGTTAAAATGTCGTTATTGTACTTTGCATTTGCTCACACTAACATTAGTATGAGTACACAAATGTGTTTGTTTTTGTTTTTCACTACTAAAAAGAAGTCACGTCTTATGTATTTCGAAAAGATCGATTAATAGTTTAAAGTGATATTATGGGCATCATCAGTTTATAGGTGTATATCGCAACCGTTGTTTATTTTTGGTGTTTTCACTTCATATACACTTATATTGATTAATTCAGCATCATCATACTAAAACAATATCCCGGAAAGAGAAAAATAATGCATATGAATATCATCCGTACTTTCGTTTTGACAACTGACGACAGAAATGATTCGATTTACGATGTGAATCTAAATCTAGTTTAAGTGCAGATTTGTTCATACGACACAAAGACACTATTTTGTTTTACGGTTCATTTCGGCTTAGAGGACTGGGTAAGTCATGTAAAATATCGAATATAATATATATTTTTATAAACAATTGGTAGCAAGATGATTTGCAGATAATTGGTCAGTAACCATATTTTAAGTAACTATTTTGACCTGCTAATTCTTTTCAGGTCAATTCAACAGTGAAACATGCGCATAATATCACTTTAAACTCGTACGTTTTGCACGTGATATATGGCACACGAGTCGAAATTAGGTCAGAAGTTGGTATTATGATATCTAAATACGTTTAATTGAGTTATAATGTGTTCGGTAACACCGTCTGTTCTCAACAAAACAACGCGTGACGAAATTTCGGATTTCCCTCATAAGAGCACGTCCAATAAATAATATAGTTTTTATTATATGTTATATGCATCATATAAACGCCTGCGTGTTGACAACAATGATCACAGAGAAAGTCCGGCTGCTAAACGGTCCAAACTATCACAGCGGCCGGGTGGAAGTCTACCATAACGGTCAATGGGGTACAATTTGTGATGACAACTTTGACCATCTGGATGTTATGGTGATCTGCAGAATGCTTGGTCTTTACCAGGGATCTAGGTAAAGCAAACGAGACAAAGCCTTGTTTCATGTTAACTTTAACGGATGCTTGAAAATTAATTCTTATGATAAGTTTAATTGTGTACCGTCATTCATATAAAGTATATGGAAACACGTATATGTGTATTCATGATTCAATGTATTGATGAGTGTTTCTATTATTTTTCGTTTATTATTTCGGACGTTTATCCCTGTCCGATGATAATGAGTTCAGTGAAAAAAGTATATACACATTGCATTTCGAAATTTATGATTAGGAAATACTTCTTCTCTTCTTCTTTTTAATTTATTGTACAAGATCCCCCTATGTGGCATTTTCGTACAAGGAACACATGTCAAGAGTCATGGTGTGGCGCGTTTTAAAGATTTTAAAACTATGCACAAATAGAGAATAATAGGTTAGTGTTGATTATAGATCAGGTTTATCATGCGAGGCTTAGAAAACAAAAAGCACGAGCCTTGGCGAGTGCTTTTTCGTTTTCGTGCCGAGCATGATAAACCTGATCTATAATCAACACTAACCTATTATTCTATTTATCCCACTTTTTATTCAGTAAACTTTTTTTATTTAAACAAAATAAGTTTTCATGAGTGTTTGTCGTACTTTGATAATGACTGTAGTGTAACCAAGGTCAGTGTATTACTCCGCGTTCCATAAATAACCGCTGATCAAATAATCATTTTTTTTAATCAGAATATCGTTCTGTAACAAAGAGCCGAGCGTTATTAATTACAATTTTAATCATATTGAATTGCAAATCTTTAAGTATTATGATATCAATATGACATTAAGTTGTTATATACAAGGAACTACATTTGTTTACAACGTAGCCTAACACCACACACAATTCACTTTCTATATCAAACTATCGAGTCGATCATGAGGTGCACAATATTTGCTTCTTTGTTATAATATGTGGTTATTCGTGACGAAATAACAAATATTACTTGGATTTAAGCTCATTATATACATTAACATTTTGAATGTTGAAAGTGGCACCAAAGTGAGGCAAAGTTGTTCGAACTAGAGAAAGACATTTTCTGGTGAAGTGACTGGGTGGGGCGAACATCAAGATCAACTTGTTCGACGGTAGACAGTGGTTGTCTAGGCTGCATTTCGGCCATAGTTTCGGTGCATGAAGGTGAACAAGAGGAATCTGTTGGATTGTTACATTAACTGGACTGAGCAAGAATGATCACTTTTGCTGCTGTTCAACAGATATGTTGGAATAATTGGTTATTGACTGGACATTGTTGTGCCCTGTTATGGCCATGGTTTCAGTGGGTGGAATGTTTGCATTTCGAAGTTTTTGGACCAGGAATTTGCGAACTGAGTGGTTCGTTATTCTCTTGTGCTTGAGAAAGCCGGCGTCTTTTGCCATGGCCTTCAGCATCTGACCTAACTTGTTGACACCTAATTGTTGACGCAAGAATCACCGGGATGCAGTGTCATTTGTGCGTATTGACAGGTAGAAAAGATGCTTTGAAGAAAAATCAGATGGACGCATATCCGAGTACAGCTTGTAAATGAACACATGATTTCTTGGGCCAGACGATTGTTTTCTACGGTCAAAGGGCAGCAACTCGAACTAACTTCTTCAAAGGGGAGCAACAACAACAGAACCTATTTGCATAGTGTTAAATTTACCTAATACTAGGTTTTAATGACAATAAATGACAAAAAACTCATTTTTTGCTACTTTCCTTTGTTTTAAGTTCATTAAGATTGACAAACATTTGAGATTGTTTTTATTATTGATGCACTTGGCAAATACAGGTGACGAGGTGCGTGGGAAAAAGTAGTCCTGGTTCGGCAGTTCATGACGTCATTTCGTGCCATTGATTATAGCCTTGCCGTTGATTATAGATGAAATTTAATCAACGGGGCTTTAATCAACCGATTTCGCTGTAAAAGTGGGATAAAAGTCATTGATGGATTACTTTGGTACCATCCCTTCCTGGAAAGCTTCAAGGCTTGGAGCCGTCACAAGGTGGTTTGGAAGTTTATTCCACAGTCTTGTCGCTGCCTGAAATGAAGGGTGTCTAAGGTATTTTGTCCTACACGGATCATTATGCACTAAACCCGGCTTTAAGTTGAATGGTAATTATAAAAGTGTTTTTCGTGATGGGAATGTCTTTGATGAAGAATTTAGATGAGTCATATTCATGAGGTTTTCGAGATATTCGTCCAAGATTTTCAGTATTATTTAGTTAAACATATAGAAATGCATTATTCTATGAAATGGAATGTAATTTTGACAATGTTCTTCATATTAAATATAAATAAAAACTTCAAATGTGTTTTATATTAAATATTAAAAATGATAAAGAAGGCGTCTAAGATGGCTGCCATAATTAAGATGGCTGATAAAATAATGCTCGTAAAACCAAGAACAGATCTAAATCGTTCATAAGAATAATGGATATGTACAAAGTATACAAATTATCATACAAATTAGTAGCAATTAAATGATTAATAAGTGTCCGATCAAATTAATTCCAATAATACATATGTTGACTATAGTATAACATAAACATATCCTAATCCTGACCAAAAGACAACACGTTTTATTATCTTTCTGTACTTTCTGTACCACCGGTACGTAGTATTACATCTGCAAACTGATATGTGTATACCCAGATAATTTTGACATCAAATTTTGATCACCTGTCAACACAGCGAAGTTCTGACCTTATTGCTATGACACAACATTTGACTTATGAAGAGATGTCATTAACGTGTCTGGGTCTTTAGGTTTCATGTCTATAAATGGCTAAACATCTACCTTTGTCTTTGGCTTCACTTAATGCCGCTGTCCCCGGAACAACGGCGTTTTAAACCAATACATTAAGGACATGACTCTGTGGTAAGAAAACCAAATTAAGTTTGATTTGCATGGTTTGCGGACACAACCATTTTGGCCAGAACGTTCAGTGGCAACACCTGTTTTTGTGCCATTTCTACTGGAATCTGTGGTTTCTTCGGTCAATGGAATCGCTCAATATCAATATCGTACTCTATCGGTTTGGCCATATCTAATTTTGATGTGCGTTGTATGGTCTCGCTAACATCAATTTCGTGAGAAGAAGACCCTGATTGCGCCATCAATATTTCCGCCAGTGAGTGTGTAGACACTTGACTGTTCCGGGACTAAATGTCGGCGTCAAACTTATGACCACTGTTTGGATCAGAACAGCGTTACAATCAGAAATAGCGCATTCATTCGTGTATCTCGTTGCATTTGGCTTCGGATGTCTTTAACTAATGCACCTCGTTATACGAACATATAATGTTATAAGTCAGAGTCTAATCCAGATGAGAACTTTCTGGTCGCTTGTTGGAGACCTTCAATATTTGTTTGTTTCCTTAGTCCAGGATTTTGTGGCTTGTTAGGCATTGTTTTGGGTACTCAATCATCTGATTGTTGGTACCGACTTTGTTTGAGTTACCATCTATGGTAGAGCTGTCCCAGTTGATGTCGGGAAGATTCATGTTATATGCAATACAGATGATGGACTTTGGTAGGTTATATGCAATTCCCTTATCTTGAGGAACATTTCTTCTATGCATAATTTGTCTTTGTTTTGCGGGCGGTATACTGATCCAACTATAAGGAGTGACTACCTGGACTTTCAAGAGGGGCTGCACTGATTTCAGTGTTTGATATGATTTTTATTTCTGTTCCAAAGATGCTACCCATGGCTGCAAGCATGACCCCACCATGATGGCTATATGTTCTATCCCTTCCTTCTGGTTATGAAGTGGTATCCAGGAGGGAATATTACCCTTTCATAGAAACCCTGGTGCATCTATGTTTCGCTGCTAATAACTATGTATGGCTCTGCGCCTTTCAGGAGTAGCCAGAATTCAGCTTTATAAGCCCGCATGCTTTGACAAATCATGACGAGAATGCTTTATAATCGAACGCTGCTGTCTTTATTAAGCCTCAGGTGGTTTTCCTTGCGGGTGAAGAGGTATGCATTGGTGAGCCAACAGAGCGGTTAAAACATGAGGAGCTTATTTGTGTGATGTCTGGACTTTATGGGTGACCGTTGCTTTGGGAAAAATATGTTGTACAAGTTTGCTGTGGTTATCGAAGTAGCGATGGAGTCGATGTATGTTGTTTAAAAAAAGTAGTTAAGACGTTTGGCAGTCAGCCACTATGTGTTTTTTTGTTGCGCGACAGACTTGCGGTGAATCACTGGTCACAGGAATCACAGGCATTACACTCTTGGTAAGATATGCATGGCTTTTCACATACGCCGCACGGGAAAATTTAGGTCGGACCTCGGTGGGGATGACAATCACCAGATCTGGCGAGTTTAAGAGTTTGTGCATAAACGTTTGATTTGGAGGCTATATGGGTTGTAGGAGTAGCAATTATTATGTCAGAGAGACATATTTTAGAGAGATCTAAGCAGAATTCATTTCAAATATGTTCCAAGTACCTTGGTATACGTATTTACGATAAGTCCAGGTACTGTTGCACTTCAACCGGAAGTTTACATTGTTGACATATGTCAATTACATTTGGTATATTGTCTGTCTCTATCAGCGACAACTGTAAAAAGTCAACATGCGTGGTATGGACACAAAAGTATACCAAAACAAACCATCTTTATTATACATTAGATATCGTAGGTTTTGATTTTCGAGCTAAAATAAATACTATTTTCGGTTCAGAGAAAATGTTCGTCCGCGCCACACGACGACTTTGACCTTTTTTCACTTGGCTCACACGTATTGTATCTTTTAATACACTGTCTATCATACTGTGTTTTGTGTGAAAGATTCGTTCACAACAATAATTGAATTCTTTCCTGCGCCCTAGTTACGGACAGGCCTACAGCAGCGCGTATTTTGGTCAAGACATGTAGATAACTTTCTCTTGATAAAATACAAACATGATGCTAATCTGTAGTACTCCATACCAGTTCTTAGACGAGTGCACATCTATATCAGCTGCTTGTATATTCTTTTCAGTTTAGTCCATGCTTACAACTTAAAAAAATTCGTTATCCGTGGAGACTAAAAGATGTTTGAATTTAACCCATTGCAACTATTTTCGAGACGGGTGCTATGAATACTAGTAATTACACAAGAAAATGAAACTTAATTAAGATAGCATGTTTTCTAGTTCTTACTAGTCCTGTTCGCTGAAAACAAATCCCCTCTCGAAAGTCTACCAGAGTCATGATATATTTAAATTACATAAATCACCAATTTTATTTAAGAAATCAAAGCTTATATAAAAAAACTACGGCATAGATTTGTTTCAGGTGTCTCGTGTCAATTTACAATTAGCCCCACATCATTAATCACGTGATAAGGGTGTCCGTCGAGTAGATATTGACCATGTGCTCTATATTCTCAATACAACATTCGGTCTGTTTGATCAGTATTTGCATTATTGTTATTTAATCTTTAATGCATTTTCTACGTACAAATGTATCGTGCATTTCAAAAACAGGCTCAAGCGAGGTTAAACTCCATAGAATCCCATTTATTTAAACATGGGTTGTGATGTCTTTCAGAATATGACAAGAAACCAAGGAGATGTTCTAGTATAACTAGCAATAATTGAGTGGATTGCACAGTGCAAAGCTTCTTTGTGATGGGATATAGCTAGATGGGCGTCATTCTATTTATATATATTTGAGCAGGTTACACCGTGCAAGACGCCATTCGGGTTGGGTGCTGCGAGACGGACTGGGACATCCAAGTGGACATTGGCATGCTGTACCCTAGCGCACGTGCATCCGACATCTACCTGGGGGAGAACACGTGCATGGGCGTGGAATCTTGGAATCACGTGGTGTTTCAGCAGGGTCTCCGAGAATGCCTCACGAGTGAAACGGTAACAAACAGTATGACTTGTCAACTATCCGTTTAGATTATACACGTTATATATTTAATTATTAATGCTTTTGAGCTATGTTTGCAGCTTATATTTATTTTGTTGTTATCCATGGAATGTTATCTTTAGGTGTGCATTAATAAAAAAAGAATTACTTGTTCTTCTGCGTTGTTTCTTGACATGGCATAATTCATTGACAACCTCTTGATATAATCAATAATTTGTTTCATTGAATAACACTGTCTGTCTTGGCGCTCATAAGAAAAGACAATTTGATCAAAATTACGATTTCGTAGTGACATTTAATTGTGATCCCTTTATACTGTAAATTGAAATAATTTTTATTTTATTTTATCTTTATAACTTAATAAGACAGTATTGGAATACTTGTTACTCTAAAAAAGATGTTTGATTTTCAGGTAAGGCTACTCGAACCAAATCGTATACGCAGAGAGAGACCCCGTTCACTCGTTTATCATTCGCCATTACAACTGGACGGTCGGTGTAGAGTGTGACGTACAGAGGAACGAGAGCTCTTCCGGTATGAGTGCGCTAAGCGTAGAAGTAACTGAGGAGTATCAATACAAGAGTACCGTTAAAATACAGGAATCTGTCAATCTGGATAAGTCTAAAATAATGTTGCTGCAATGGAACGCATAATCATAATAATTAAATGGAGACACTCAACTTGTTGCTTCTACGGTTTGGTACAAGAATCCGTGCACAGTACCAAAGCCAAAACGTAGTATGCTTTTAAAGTCGACAAATGGTACATATTCAAGCAAATATCTTCCAGCTATTTGACCTTGCATGTCCGGTATTTGTATTGACATCTCTGAAATTATCATCAATAAATATGTGTGTAATACAGGTCATATAGAGCACGAAAACAACAACCATCAAGTTGTCCCGCTGGTGTCTGGCGCAAGACACTATACGGTGAAAATGACGTTCTACCTGGACCCGAACTTCCAGCAGCCGGTCCCCAGCAATCCTCTGCGCGTGTCTGTGGGCACGGTCGTATATGTGAAGTTTTTCACCCAGGCCACTGACTCGACGGTGAAGATGCGCGTTCATACGTGCCCTCGCCGACGTCACCGGACCATCTGCGATACAACCTCATCCAGAACGGGAAGGACAGTTTGGTTTCAATGTATTGGTTATTCCTTTTCTACTTTTACTAGAATTTGCTTAAAAATGATTTTCCTATGCGGTTTTCAATTTCGATAAAACTTTTTTTTACATATTTGATAGGCATTTTACGTGTTTGTATGTTTAGTTGTGAAGTGGACACCAACACTCACTTGATCTCGCAGTCTACGCACGAGACGAGATTTGTGTTCCAAAACTTCGAGTACATGAGCAATCATCAGGGAATCCACGTGATGTGCGACGCCACGTTTTGTAGCACGTCTGATTACAGTCGCCAATGCACACAGACCTGCAATCCCACGATCAGAAGAAACGTCGACGTGAAAAGAGGCGATTATGTGACGACGTCTTCTTATGACTTCACCGCTGAGGGTGTTACTGGATCTGATAAGAAAACCACGGAGTTTAAGGCCGCTGATATCCAGTAGACAGTCCGTATAAAAAACCTCGCCTAAGTTTATGACGCCAGTGTTTTCTAACTTTGACAAGTTATTTTGCTAACAACTAAGCAAGTTTTATAAACAAAAGTGATGTGAAATACAATCGACGGTAGATATCAATATTTCAAAGATCGTTTATTAATCTTATAAATCGGCATTCGTCAAAAATTATCTAGCTTTATGATATGATATGAGTCTGTATGCACGAAGTTATGTTATTCAGCTTGCTTATGGCATTTATCAAATTTGCATTCATCCGTTTTTTGGTTTTTGGGTGATAAAAGATTTTCTTGTTGACAAAAGCATATATAAAAAATAGCATATACAATCAATAATAAAATATTCATACCTGCATGTTTTCTGGTCTTAAAAGTTTTTAATATTAAATAATATTTTTCGAACGGAGCCGGATATTTACTTAACAAATCTGTTTTCGAAACTTAAAGTGATTGACTTTCGAATCCGCTATTTATACTGTTTCGCGACATCGATGACATGTGGCGACCGTTATTATATTCAAGGCACTAAAGTCACCGTAGTTGTTCGCTATTGCATAATCTTAGACGCAACACATTTTTCAAAATTATCTAATAGCTTTTTAAATCGCAAGTTTGAAATGAACACAACCCTTTAAAGATCAACGGACCCGATTAAAAAATCCTGAAATACACCAATATTATGGGAGATTATAACGTTTAAATGCATTTCCGTATCATAATTCGATTAAAACCATCGTATTCAGCGAGTATACAGCCGATAACTATGCCGATTTTTCGCACTTCGTGATCGAGTCGACATTTTTGTTTAAACCGGAAGTGACGTATGAGTTAACCACTTGCTACGAGTTCATAACAAAAGGAAACGGTATCAGCTTTTGTCTTTTTAAAGTCTGTCATATAACGTGTTTTTATTTTTCGTAGTACACACACACAGGACATCGCATCTTGACTGTTTAAGTATTTAATTATAATTTAATCAGACAAATATAAATGACACATTGAAAAGATATAATTATTCCCTGAAACTGATCGACGTACGAATGCCAGTCCAAATTTACTAACCGTTCAAGTTCAACACTTCAACAACGTACTAGTTGAAATAAATAATGTTGATTTGAAATGAATAATTCTTACGTAAATGGTCGCGTCATTTAATACTAAATGACCGAGAATAGATGTTTTATTTCTTTTGCTAGTATGACATGGCCATTTTGTTGGAACCCGATGTGTTTCCTGCACATGATTTTTTATTTATGGTAAATTGATCTCATTTATGTCGACATTCACTTCAAAGTTTAGATGATCTCATTTCTGTTGTTTTGTTATAAATATTTTTTAATAATTAGTCTTGATTTTATATAAATATGACGCAATTGAATTTTTCTAAACTCTCCACGAGCGAGGTGACTTAATATTATTATTAGAAATAGCATGTCAAATTTTTACTCTCGATGTTTTTGAAATGGAGAAAACATTCCAACACAACAATATATATGTAGCATACACGTTTATTGCAACATCTAAAAATATAAATTACCACAGACACAACAACAGAACAACTTGTAACCTGACGACAAGTTTTAGAAAACTGGACGGAATAAGTAAATGAGCTTTACTAGCACAATGTTGCAATGCAACTTGTTATGGAGTCAAATTAAGTACCTTTAACAAAATGACTTTTAAAACATCTTTTACAGACCAATACTAACACACAAAAAACACTACATGGTCCCAACATTTAAAAATAAAGGTGTTGACATTAACATTTGTATACTAACAGTATAGCACACAATGGGAAAAGTATTATTACAGCATATTTGTCAAAATAATACATTCACATTTTTCAAAAAAAATCATTGTAGTTGCTATGTTAATTTGAAACAATACGTGATCAGTGCTTCAGCTAGGTTCTAATTTGTCAAAAGGGAACATTCGTAGACATTGTCATATAAAACTTGGAGCATATCATGTTTTCACGTCGAGTCTGCACAGTCTTATCAGGGACACAGGCTAATATGGGACGAGATATTTTGTGCACGCTTTGCCCCATCTTTCCAGCGCGAGGATTTTTTTAAATTAATTACAAACATATATGGCACAGGCTAATCTGGGATGACACCTTACGCACGTACACTAAACCCAGCTGGAGAAATACATGACAAATGGCATGCCAAGTTGTTTCCAATTACTGTGATTAATTAAACCTAGAGCGGTGCAACTGCACTGCTTCATTCTTTAAAATTTTCTTCGCAGATGATGCTTATGGTGGTGGAGAGAACAGAATGGAAGAAGATGCCTGCTTAGCAATCCGGGTGCTCTTGAACTGTTGTTTTAATTGCAGCAATTCAACCATTAGCTCTGTGACATAATCTGAAAAAAAGCATCGACAATTTATTTTTTACTACTTGGTTAAACTACGCACATTGAACAAATAAATAAAAATACACATATTATGCATAAAAAACAACAACAACAGTCAACTTGGTCAGTTTCACTGTTAGGTTTTTGCATATTATATATAAGAATGCCAATTTTCTATTTCGCTTAGAAGGACCATTACCATAATTGCAGGCCTCTTTAACAGGTTTCACGACATGGTGTCCCGCCTTGTACTTTGGATACGAAATCCTGTAGCGCTTTTCACCGTTCTTCGTCTCTGCATGTTTCCTGTGCGCATTAGAAACGGAATGCAGGGCTGCCAGATGCAATCTGGATTACAAAAAATAGCCTTTAATCACAAATTATATCAACAATTACTATTTCATATAACAACAAGGCTTGTCACCATAGGATGACATATGCCCGCTTTTTCCAAATTTGTCTAAACCTAAATGCAAAGTGTTTTTCCACATTTTTCGAAACCTAAACGCAAAGTGTGACGGAATTTCAGACAGACAGACACACAGTGCGATCACTATATGCCCACCTTCACGGGCATAAAAAGGAACTAAAATCAATTTTCACAACTAATGCATATTTATTATGGACATATGCTCATGGGCACTTGATGGTTTATGAACTGCAAATGACAATGTTTATTAGTCAACTAGGATATTAATTTTACTCGAATTAAAGATCATATTTTTGGTTGTTAGAATTTCCGCAACCAATGCCGAATGTAAAAAAAAACAACCCGCATCATAATCAAATGTTGTTCTCATTAAACTTGCACAAATATTTATCAATCGTGTAGGAAATAAACTAATTTTTGCCTTAAAGTTGTAGTTATATAAATTATTACCACTGGAATATGAAAGACAAAAACAACATGCCTGCACTCACTCTTCTGTAGATATAATATTAATTGTTCACAATTCATACCTCTGTTTCATTGCTGCGTATGAAAAGCAGACAAATTTTGGCGAAAATAGGCAGACCACCTTGTGTTGAGCCTCCAGCATCGAGGTCTGTTCAGCTGGTGACAGCATGCCAATGTCAGAGAGAAGGCGCTTGCTTCCGATGACCAACAGTAATTCCTTGTGCGCCTTCGAGCCTAAAGACAAGTAATAGTCCAACTTTCATGGCAACAAGGGCTGTTTGTAAAACATGCATACCCCCCATATGGGCTGTCCGTTGTAGTGGCAGCCATTGTGTGAATACGTTTTTGTCACTGTGACCTTAACCTTTGACCTAGTGACCTGAAAATCAATAGGGGTCATCTGCGAGTCACGATCAATGTACCTATGAAGTGTCATGATCCTAGGCAAAAGCGTTCTTGAGTTATCATCCGAAAATCATTTAACTATTTCGGGTCACCGTGACCTTGACCTTTGACCTTGTGACCTCAAAATCAATAGGGGTCATCTGCAAGTCATGATCAATCTACCTATGAAGTTGCATGATCCTAGGCATATGCGTTCTTGAGTTATCATCCGAAAACCATTTTACTATTTCGGGTCACCATAACCTTGACCTTTGACCTAGTGACCTCAAAATCAATAGGGGTCATCTGCGAGTCATGATCAATCCACCTGACAAATAATGACATGATATAATAAATCAGAGTTTCAAACATGTGTTGCTGTACCTTTGATATTGTTCATTTTAGTAGATTTTATATCTTATTATAACTGGCAACAATATGTGTGTTCTAAAAACACTGTATTATGTGAATTGAGAATAAGACATCAAACAGGGAATGGACATCATTTTGGTGATTTTCTCAAACAAAACTATTCATTTCATGATCTACATTTATTTTTGCAATATAATATTAGTATCTTTAATTAAAGCTTTATACCGGTAAGCAATTTTCCATGACTATTTCATTAAAAATGATTGTTTTTTTCATTTTAACTGTATTTTAAAACTGTGTCCATGCGCAGCATTATAGCTCATTTCATGAGAATTTGTTTTTTAATTAATAAAAAAATCAAGTTTTGAAGAAAAATCTATTTAAATGATGCCAGTATTTATGCAAGTATCTGTTTTAATTATAATTTGTCCAACTAATTAAATACAATATATAGAAAAATATCCTAATTAAAATAAAAGAGTGTTTAAATTAAAAGAAAGAATCAAGACAAGAATAAAATTGTAGATTGTTGTTCTCAATTAAAATGTTATTTATATTTTTTGCAATTTATTTCCTATCTATTTATTAATACTGTTCTATCTACTAGTGCAGTATGTTGTATATTCAGTTGTTATGATGACTGCAGTCTGATAATCTGTTTGTTTTATTACTGTCTGTGCCAAATACAATTGATAACAGTAGATCACTGATAACAATACTTGACTTTACAGAAACAAAGAGGACCATCTATTTTATGACACCAGCTTGAATTATGGCAGCTGTAGGGTGGTAATACACCACATTCTGCCAACTTGGTGCCTTGTTGGCATGGTGATTTGTAAAAGTTCAGCTAGTTTAGTGATCAACTTATTTTGTACAGAAACCACCTAATTGAATCAACTTTATAAATAAAATATAAAAATGATAACCCGAAAAAAGCTTATTTAATTTTACACATATCATAATGCTGTCATTTATTTTCTACAAGATTTGAAACACAAAATTGTAAAATAAAGTAAACTTTGTATTCATAATAGTAAAACTACATGTTTTTCTTTTTTCCACTTCAGAAATTAATCAAACAACACACCTTTAGTACATTGAATGCTATAATGAAATCTCAAAATGGCTAAAGCCCATAAGGAGCAAAATGAGTTTATTACACTGAAAACTGTTTCCAATGCAATTAATGCATGTAACAATATTAATTTGAAAATATAACATTTATTCAGTCTTCATGCCAATTATAAGCCAGACATCCCGGGTCTGGTTGGATGTTATTTGGGCTTCTAGAAATTAATAATTTATATAGTCAGGCTATTGGATTTTTCTCCTGTTTCTAATATAGAACAATGATTTTGGCTAAATATATTACCCTGAAGACTGAAATTGAACTGTTATTTAAATTATCATGGCACTACCAGTAGTCTAACTAGCCATCAGCTACTAAGTACTAGAATCAGTTGCTGTTCAATTTATGAAAACACAAAAAAATCAAGATGCATTTTATGATTCACACTACATGAAGAATAATTGGTATATAAATAATAAAACACCTGTCGGCTACTAATTCAAATTTCTTTTTTTATTCTTTTAACAGTTAAATGGCACACTATTTCTAACTTATCATCTCTTTTTCTAAACCAGCATGAATACATTATTGGAAGTCTAATGGATTTACTAAAAAGCCCTTGCGTTTTCACATTTTAAACAATAAAAAGACAAGCAACAAATTATTAATTGAATTTTTGGTAATTAAGTAGAAAATATGGCTTGTCAGCAACTGCTTTACATTAGAACTTGAGCTAAATTAACCGTGGTGAAAAACAGTAAGAGGTCACGGTGGTGTAGTGGATGCGGTGTCCGCCTAGCGATCGGGAGTTCCTGGGTTCGCTCCCTACTCAGGGAGCTTTCTCATTATCTCCTCCATTGACACCAAGTACTGGTTCTTCCCAGGAAATGGACTCAACAGTGTCCACTGCTTGAAATGCTAATTGTGTCGACTAGCAGTATATATAGATAGATACATTTTTGTATTAAGATCGAAATGTGTCAATTTCGGGATCCAGACATAAGCCCCCCAGGATAACCCCCCCCCCCCAATGAAAAAATGAACATTTGGACAATTGCCCCCCAGAAGAAATGACAGGTAGGATATAAGCCCCCCAGTGCTTATTTTGCATCTGGACATTTGCCCCCCAGTGCTTATTTTAGAAGTGGACATTTGCCCCCCAGTGCCTAATTTTAAACGACATTACTCGATTGAGCAGATAATCATGTCCAATTATCACCCCCTTTTAATCCTTTTGATTTATTAAATACAGAAGCCTTTAATTTTCATTAACAAGTATATGATCAAAGCCACATGTAACACCTTTAACAAGCTGATAATCCTTTTGATTGATTAATTAAAAAACAATTCAAATTCTATAAGATGTTTGGTTTACCTAAGATTAGGCAATTAAAGTGAGTTTCTGGACCTTTTTTATTTCGAATTATAATGATCCAAGTTTCTAAGATTATATATTTATGAGATATGAAATAATACTGAATCCAAATACAGAGATATACTAGTATAATGGAAACAACATATGATATTAGCACTGGGGGGCAAATGTCCACTCCTAAAATAAGCACTGGGGGGCAAATATCCAGATGCAAAATAAGCACTGGGGGGCTTATATCCTACCTGTTATTACTACTGGGGGGCAATTGTCCAAATGTTCATTTTTTCATTGGGGGGGTTTTGTCCTGGGGGGCTTATGTCCTACAATCGTCGATTTCAAACTGATGCCTGTCAAAACACTTACAATAAATAATTAGATCTTGCCGTACTGCCAAAGTCAGTTTGGTTACTAGCTGCCAACTATTCTAACTACATACAATGATTTTTAATTCAAAAGTATTTTTTACATTGTCAGTGTTTGAGCTTTTTGAAATTACATAGAACTTGTGGTATTAATATGCATATCTGATCATTGACCTTATTAATTTAGTTCTTACCGTTTTGCGATTTCTCTTGGCAAAAGCACCATAGGTGTCACGTTTCCGTTTGGGGCTCCTAACTCGTCGGGCTTTAGGGCTTTCGGCTGTAATGCCTTGAAGTTGTCCGTGTCAGGGAACAAAGTTGGCACTGCATCAGGATGCAGCGACAGTCTCATCCCAAAGCCCGCACTCGCCATCACACTCGGGGGGGGGGGGGGGGTGGGGGTGGACAAAGCACTTATCCTCAAAATGTTTTATGCAGAGTTTTGCATATTTGCTTGGCGTAAAGCCAACCACCTTTCCGTCAATAATCCTTCGTGAATTCACGGCTAGAATCCATTTCCGCCTAATACTTTCGTCCTTTGGGAAGCCGAAGAATCCGGTATCCGGAGAAGCCGGAGCTTGCTTTTCAGGCCGTGCATTGCAGCCAAACGCTGCACATTGCACCATCATATAAATCAGTTAATCCTCAATGTCATGTAAAAGTTCGACTCGTAATCAACACAAAAGAGATTATAAATTAATTATATGCAAGTGAACGATCAACACAATCCTGTAATCCTTGAAGTTTTGAGGGAAATTTGCATGCTTCAGTGCATACTGTACATAACATGGGAATATTCGTCATGCGCAGTGGTGCACACATACGTCATCGGGGTAAAATAGCGGCGAAAATTGCCGAACGCGTTACGGAAATTCCCGATCATCAAAATCATCGTTTTTTAGCTCTAACTTTTTATATTTTTTTATTTTTTTACTGTGTTGTTATAATATGGTATTACTTTATAAAATATGAACAGTTAGTCAGATTTCTTCTGTTGACCTTTAAATTTATAAAGAGTGTGTCTTAGCGCACAGGTCGAGATGCGTGTGCACTGTTTATTATCATATATATGTTATAGAGATAATTTAAACAAAATAACAACATGTCTCTTTTCTAGACGTTCTGAAAGCATTACAAATATGATGAAAATGGTATAATGATAACCAGTTCATATAAAATAAAATTTGCAATCACCATCGTATTAAATGAATATTGTGGGAATATCGAATACCTAGCACACTAAGAATATAATTTCATGATGTAAATTCCCTTTTCAAAACCTTTTTGACACCATATTCAATTCAAAATAATTGATGAACATATAAAAATAAATAAATCTGCGAGCAGTACTTTTTACTCACGAATTATGTTGTCATAAAGACAGCGCTGTTAACCCGTACTTTGTTGTTAATGCATTACTTGTTACCCTAGTAGTTTACACAGTTTCAACCAGTCTCAGACCTTAACATCGTTATAGATCACTCATGCGCTTTTTCGGCATAGCTGTTTTTTCCCAGCCGTTCAACTTAAATGACCTCTACATAACGCTAGCAGGCACGAATTAATACATTCGAATTTTATATACAAAATTCAGGACTACTCTCTGCATGTTCAAATGACACATACATAGACACAAATTGTGGCACAGATACAATCACGCGTTAAAATCCATCTAGCAGAATTTCTGGTTCTGTACTCGGTTACTAAATCATCGTTGGGAAGACACAATTGACTATCGATAAACACAATTTTGCTTTCAATATGAAAAAAATACTAGCGAAAAAGTATAGTGTCACGTTAAGAGGAAAATCATTATATTATCTAACCATAAATGTTTGCCGTACTCGGTCAGCACGTATGGAAATCGTTCCAGAACGCCTGAATAGCGTACCCTTATTTGCCAGTTCGTTGTATTTGCTTTTTAATTCAATTTTATATCGAAATGCATTTTTTAAATATACCATTCACAACTGGCAATGAGATTTAAAAAGACTCCCGTCATGCAAAAATGGGTATTATGCCATATGCTCCCATCACAGCTATAGCCCACCCAGCCTGCGCATGTCTCAGTCTGGTCAGGAGAACTCCCGTAGTATAATTTGTATCTACACTTATGTGTGGTTGGACTTAAATAACGCACATTTCATGCGGTGAATATGCGACTAACAAGTGAAAAAAACACACAAAATATTATTTATCTTTTTTTTTCAATTTAATTTTTAGTAGCATACATTTAAAACTTTATTTCAAAGTCAGCATGTTCGCCGAATATCTGTTTAAAAGATATTTTTTATTATATTTAGTTGTTCGGTTTTAGAGATTATAAACCATTTTTATCGTTGTCTTTATTAAACCTGTAGTTATTGGTGAACTCATGCTTATCGTTTTATAAATTGGGAACTGTGAATATAAACAAACTGTACGTTATACTATTGTTAGCACCCGCGAATACAATAGATCGCCGCTATCTAATGAGAACAAAAGAACGTTTCCCAGACATATCAAATTTATAACCGCTGTAGTTGCAAGCACTATCAACAAGGTTACGCAACAGACGCGTGCTCGTGTATTGGACTCTCTAATCCCTTGTTGATTAGCAGTAGTTTTATTTTCCCGCATCTATTTATAGTCTCAGATTATGAATGACCTGTGCTGAGCAAAAACACTACGTCTTTAAGGCGCAGCAGATAGTTCACTATTTTAATCACTCATAAACATTCTCTTCCGCGGCACGTATAATACAAACATTGTTTATTGATTCGTTTCTATATACGCTCTGTTAAAATATCCCATTTAACATGATATTCGCGTTATATCTCCATTTGTGAATGAATATAGTCGAAGAACTCAACCCTCTTGCATAAATTATACAACACTTTATCGACGCGGATGCGGCAGATGCGGCAGTTATCAGGTTTATAGTATTTAGGAAAACTGCATTTAAACGCGTGGTATTAACCTAAGTTGTTCTCAAGCGAACAACTAAAAATTACTACAAATGAATGTAATTCGAAATGGCGAATTTACTGAATGAACGAGATTCAATCGTAAACAACAATATTAATTTACATCTTTGACGTATTCACAAGTTTAACAAATTGTATAACTTTAAATCAATTAATTAGATATTTATCTTTAACATGTAAAACCACACACCTTGAAATGTTAATCAATACATATAGATGCAATTAGAAAGTGGGCAAAATTGTCATTAAATCTATAGCCTAGTTAGCAAGTAATTTATTTATCTTTTTAATTTTAAAACCGAAAGTAGGATTTCTATACGTATACGTCCATTTCGACAAACGCGATTTTTTTTAAGTTTTAAAGCGCAAAAAGACGGATTTCTACCTTGTAACCACCAGATATATTCTAATTGGCATATATACAATTAAATCTATAGCCTTGTTAGCGGTTATTTATTATTTTTTAAACCGTACCGCTGTTAAAACCAAAAGTAGGATTTATAGACGTATACGTCCATTTCGACAAACGCGATTATTTTTAAGTTTTAAAGCGCAAAAGGGACGGATTTCTACCTTGTAACCGCCTGATATATTCTAATTGGCATAGATAAAATATGTTTCTTATTTATACTTAAATTTACTATGCCATGTATTTCATTTCATGGTGTGTGGCTTTAATATAAAAACGTTATGTTGTTAAGATATTTAATCGGCAATGAGCCGTTGTTTATATTACGTTATTTATTAACGACTGGGTGGGGTAACGGTCTAGCAGTTCCCTAACCTTTGTAAAAGTTGTCCCAATTCTTTTCGACATCACAAAAATTATTAGATAAGTATATTATTTTGTAATTACATAAATTATTATTTCAAAACAACTGATTTTCAGTGAATGTTACAATAAAAAAAAATGTGTCAACATTTATTAAATCACATATTTACATAACATAAGCATCATGACCTTGTGACAGAACATCGGACATGCTAATTAAAACACTTTTCACACAAAATGTTAGAATAATTTAATGACATGTACAACATATATAAATGTGTAAAATGTCATTTGCACTACATGTTGCAATAAACAAACGTGACATTTAAAACACACTCACAAAGGCACACACATTTTATCAAAGTATATATTTTTAGTGATAGTTATGACTTCGTAGAGGAAACCCCCTTCTGCAAAGGTCGTCGACTTCCTACTCTCTGTAACCAAGGTTTTCTTTTTGTTTGTCATGGTCCTTACGTTCTTAAGTACCTCGTCCAGTTCTTCAAAGCCAGAATCTTCGTGGTCTCCAGACTTCTCGTCGTGCTCACCAGACATCTGCTGCCACCGAATATGGTCAAATTATTGTCTTTTTTATATTTTGCTGGTTTATTGTACATTTTCGTTTTTCTGTTGTCTTTTCGTCTTTCTAACTTCATCCTTCTTTAACTTTTCTTCTTTCTCATATTCTTCCTTTTTCTTTCCCTGTTCTTCGTCTCCTTTCATAGCTCTTCGTTTTTCTTTCCCGGTACTTCTCCTTTCATAGCTTTTCATCTGCCTTCATTTCTTCTTTCTTTTTACTCGTGGAAAATCTATTATCTCTGCTAAACAAGGCTGTCATTGAAATTTTCACAAATTTAGCAAACTTTTCCCTACTACCGAATTTTGACTATCCCACTTCTGCCACCAATTTGTTATACCGTATAACAAAAGAAAACAAAGGGTTCAATACAATTTTTACTTTTATTTTCATTTTAGATTTTCTTGTTGACAAAGGCATATATCAAAATAGCATTTACAATCAATAATAAATATTCGTACCTGCATCTTGTTTCTTGTCTTAAAAGTTTTTAATGTTAAATAATCGCTTTAAAAGTTTTGATTATTAAAATAATCGTTTTCCAACGGAACCAGGATGTTTACTTATCGAATCTGTTTTCGAAACTGAAAGTTGTTTACTTTTTTGGTCGTGACGTCAATGACACCACTCATTCAGCTCTAAAGAATAACGCAAAGTCTTTTGTCTAAAGTCTTTTGAATCAGAGGCTTATAGCCAAAATTGTACATGTTGTATATTTCGTTTATTTATGACTAGTCTATTTCAAAAATACTCTATTTCAAGCCTATTATATAAAAACAATCGGAAGTAGAACTACTACTATTCGCCACATGTGATATCTGTCGCAAAGTAGATGTATCTGCAGAAATAAACAAATCAATTGTCAGTAAGTGATGAGAATAGTCAAAGTTCTTCGTAATATTCACAAAACATCAATTCACTACTTATAAAAGCGTTTATTTTTAAATACGAAGTTGCAATAATATATATTTTTGTTTACAGTTGTTATCTTACACATGTCGGTATTGCGAATCCAATTGAAATTGTACATATATGCAATAATTTGCAGGATACAAATATGTAAATTGTACTTTCGAATACTAGACTAATTTATAAGCAAGAATTAGACATATGTTCGCAATAGGTGTTCATTTACATGAACCTAATATTAACTTGAATTCAACTCCGTACGTGCCCGTGTGTTAAAGCTTTTTCCATTTCATCAAATTATGAATATTTTTTTTAACTTGACCCAGATAAAACGAATAAGTATCGATTTGTCGTCACGCGTGCTGTGTAAATGGTGTTTGCGGCTGCAAACGATTATTTTGCTTTCAGCTTTTCGCGCAACATTTTATTTGCTTCATTTATAGTTGACATTAAGTGGTATTGTAGACGTTTACATACATAGCCCCTTCTGATTAATTCGGTTTCAATACATTTTTTGGAGTAAGATCGTCGACAAATACTCACAATTAACAGTATTCGAATCTATGGTCAAAGATGCATCAAGTACAAATATTTGAAATAGACAATGTAATTAAGAATATGCATAATTCGATGAAGAGCTACTTAAAGAATGAAAATATCATTATGATAATACAAATTATAAAGAACAAACTAACAATCAGTTTATTTCACCACAAGTTCAACTCGACCAAGTTTGCGACTCCAAAAGGAAAAAATCACTAACAAGTTCCACGTCACCGACATGGGGTTATCTCTACAAAATATAAAGTGAGTTCTAAATTAAAAAAACGCTCTGTGCCAACCATGAATAAGGGTTGTTATTGTTACCAGCTTTAGTATTTGTTTCAGGTTTTCCCATTGTTGGATCCACTACGAGGAGACTCATATTATTATTATCTTTTAGTTATTACCTACGTGTTATTTCATTGAACATCGCTTGTACCGCTTTACTCTCTATAAATTTTCAATGTAATATCAAATATACAAATTATGAACAGAAGCTTTTGCGCATAGAGGCCCTCATACTCATACTTTTTTTTAAAGAACATTCCAAGCCAATTTTAGTTAAACAATACAACAAATATGTGAGAAAAAAAATCGACACGAATCAACGGTCACTGCTTTACGGCTATCTATTTGACGGCTGAACTTAAGCTAATATGTATTCTGAATATGTATTTTGACCAGATCAATGTATCATATAAAAGCAGACCAATCTTTATTCCATCCTGATGTAGGACCTTGCCTCATATTGTGTAATCATGTAAAAAAAAACTCGCTTATAGACATCCATGTTTTTATTACAGTATCTTCTTTTTCTAGTTACATCATTTGTTCATATTACAAAATTATGAACTCGCTATCGACATTGTTCAACGTAACTGTTGATAATATGATATTTAGCTCATGATGGGAAAATACTGGAAACTAAACCAAACGGAACACAACAGAAACTGTATTCATTTGCAGTTGTTGACATAAAAATATCAAAGGGGCATGAAAATCCGCTTACACAATGCTGGTGCGGCTGCAATCGTATTTAAAGCAATACCCTCTCTATATCTGCCACAGCTGAATTGTCGCTTGTGAGGAAACGCATCAATATGCCATTAAGATAAAAAACCTTCTTTGACGTTTTTAATCATTAACGCCGTTGTTCTTGAATTTATGTTTTTATAAACAGTGAACACCGTTCACACTTGTGTGGCTTTCAATATGCTATTGATGGCGTCATATTTAGCTATTGCAACTTTGGAATGTCGCTTTTGTTTAGGACGGGTCATGTAAACAAATTTCTATATCTGACCATTTTCACAATTATTGTGTACCCGAATCTGTGAATTAGTAATACGGATATTTCGCCCTATTTGTAATTGAACATTTAGTTTCTAAATTGTTTTGTTTCTAGCAAAAACCTTATTTTGGTCTAGTAGTAGAGAAACATATTCAGCCTGTTTCTATCTCACATAACATTTATCAGTAACGTTTAAAATGTAACCCTTACCCGACTGATTTTACCAATAATTTATGAAATCTTTTTTATCAGTCATTATCAACTGCGCGACAACCCACAAGGTCAATTCGTAAGTTTAATAACAGTTCCTATTTTAAGATATTTGCTAGCTATGATTATTTATAAACCTTAATTATCTTGATGGCAAACAAGCCACTTCGGGCTGTTTAGTTTTAAACATGCATAATGAACCAAAATATATACTTCAAATAATATCTGTTCATGTGATACGAGAGATTTTAAAATAAAACGGTTCTTCCAATTCGAGCCCGCACATCGGAACAGGAGCCATACACATACGTAAACACAGATAACGCTTGATACACTCAACTTTAGTATTGTGGAGTGTGATTTTCGTTTATGACAAGTTTCAAACTTCGTACTAGTATTTCGCAACAATGTGATTAAACATCGTGATACAGAGATTGCATATCTCATTGGTAAACCATACACTTTCTGCGTCAGTTAAGTGATATTGAATTACATTTATTTCCGTTTCTGGTGATGATGGATGCATTTCGGTTTCTAGTTTTGTGTTTTTTACAGCTTCCATTGGCACTGACAGGTATACTTTTGTTGTAAAATGATAATACCAAAACAAATAATGCTATACGTTTTACTGAATGAACAATTGATGACGCAATACATCATGCGAAAAATCACATTATAATTATCATATGTAAACGTATATGTGTATAATATTTAATTTGTTTTCTAAAGATGAATATAGCGTATTGACGACAACAATCAAGCAGCATAATAAACTATGTATACAATTTATATATTGTTCAATATTCATTTTTATCCCTAAGAATATTTTATTAAATGTAAAATATGTTTCTCAAAAGCTGTACGTAAAAGGGACAAATATTCTTGTACTTAACTACTAAACGAAACCTCGTGCTGAACACACGTATATTTATATATATATATATATATATATATATATATATATATATATATATATATATATATATATATATATATATATATTGAAACAATTGTTGGTGTTATGATGTTTTATAATTGATCAGACATTTCATAATTTTTTATTGATGATTTTTCTGCTTTTAATATTTAGAAACCAAAGTTCGGTTGTTTGGTGGGAACTTTGTCTTTGGCTTTGTGGAGATCTGGCAAGATGGACAATGGAGAGTCCTTTGTAGTGAATTCGACGCAAATTTCATGATATACAATCCGCGAACACCAACAGAAATTGCAAATGTTATTTGTGGGATGCTGCGAAACTCCACCAGAAACACAACGTAAATGATTGAATTTGTATTTAAGCAGGAACTGTACACCATGCATAGATATAAGTACATAAATATTTGTATACCCCGCACAACAACGTTTCAGGTTGTTCGTCTAATCATCAGTACGTACGCACTTCAGATTTTGTGTCCCAGTCTACGGCCACATTTTATCGTATCTTGATGAAACTTAGTCAGATAAACAATCTTTATTTAAACAATATATATGACGAGTTCGAATCGGAGTCTGCATTTGAAAACGTGTAAGGCTAAATTCTCCGAAAAAACGTTGTTATACTATAGGCTTCATTTATAATTCATTCGTGATGCAAATTGGTCAGAATTTTATAATGATAGCATCTAGACTTTATTTGAATCTCGATCACATGCATTTAAAGACTTAGTCATGACCTAGTAATGAGGTCGCTCCTTTGAAAAACATGTACTAACATTATGTGTTCGGAACATATCTTGAACACTTTCAAAGGAACCATCTTGGAACTAAATTTGTAGGAAGATCTCAATGAGATGATGTTTCCTTTGCTAATATATACCATTTTATTGTTTTACTAGTAGAAAGCTTTAATTGTTGACGGCTCGATATCAAATTGCAACGATCGAGGGGATCCTATGATATAGATGGTTGGAAATAGATTGTATAAAATAGATGGAGTACATATATACCCTAAATTCGCCATTTTGGTTATAGTTCTTTTTTAAATAATACTTTATAAACACTTACTAGAAAAACATTAATTAAATAAATATGTGTTTTGTTTAATGAAATAAGCCGATTGTCATGTCGTGTTGGTTTTGTTGCAATGCTCTTTTGTATTTAAACATTCAACTTTATGCCGCTTTCAAAAATAATACACTTTTGAAACAGAAAGTTTTTCGATATTTTGTGGTAGTGCCTGCTATTAATGCGTTCAACCATAACTCAATGGCTAATGCTTTAAATTCTGTTTGACATGAAGTTATAACAATAGTTGATGTAGTTTAATTTAGAATAATGATTATATATGTTGCTGAAGATTTACTGCGATTTTTATGATAGCAAATTATACAAATCATGTTTATCAGGTCTGAAGGCATACATGTTTTATAAACATTTTTTTTCCAGAAATGCTATCTTGACAACCGGTGAGCCTAGGAACGAGTTCATGACGAGCGCTATTGCAATGCCTAATCTACGATGTCATGGCGACGAAATCGACATTTTGTTCTGCAAGTCTATTCAAGACAGTTGTCCTTACAGCAAAGCTATGGTGTACTGCAGTATGTGTTCACGTGGTTTATTGAAATAATAAAACAGATACACCAAAAAATTCTTTTTCGTGATATACCTTGTTGAAATAATAGAGATAATACAAATAATACAAACAATTAATCTTTAATATTTTAATAAAATACAAAAGTTAAATATATTCTTTTTAATTAAACATCATTCTGAGATGTCTTTGGTGGCTGTGCGTCGTCCGTCTTTGCGCCTTGTTTGTCGTCCATGTTTACCGTTTTCCTTCAAACGATATCTTAACCTAGCACTCTTTTAAGATTAAAAAGAAGATTCACAGGTATGATCTTTCGTACACACTTTTTTAAGTTTTTAAATCGTTTCTGTCGGCATCATATGGTGACCACAAGAGCTCAGCGAGATTGTTTGAATCAAACACTTCAAAAATCGTTTACGAATAAAACCACACAACTCACATGTTTAATATCAGATAAACAAAATCAGGAGATGGTCCTCTTCAAAGTTGGTTCAAACATTAATAACGTGTACAAAACTTCCACAGCAAAGTGGAAATATGATTGATTTATTTCGCACAGTTACGTTACCCTTCTTCCTCGAATATGACAATGACCTCAAATATATATATTGTATTTAACGCCGTGTAATGTTTTTCTAGTATGCCTTTTCAAATAATAATCCTGGAGACAATATAGACTACGGTCAATGATGCAATATTCTCTTAACACTCAAATTGCAAAGTTAATTTAAAACTCTCCCCATTTAAAGCAACAAAACCCATAGCTTTCATATTTGGAATATGTTTTCTGTATTTTTTTTCAAATTCATGCTTCTGGTTTTTAAACTGACGTCAAAGCAACTTAAATTGTCTTCTCTGAAATCACAGGGCCCAACAATGTCTTATAAGCGACATCGTTTGGTCCTAAACAAAGTTTTGTTAAAATCATACGTATATTGTAAAACTGGCGTAAAACTGTTAATCGAGGCTTTATTCGCTAAGCAAGTGTAAAATATTTTTGTTATGAAACTACTTAGCCCATGAGGGTAATGTGCGTTGCATCACATTGTAAAGTAATTCTTTACAAAGTTAGCCCGTTGGTCAACTTTTTTTATATATACATGTTTCGCAAAATACCAAATTCTTCTTTCACAATTATCCTTATTCCGGTGAGCGTATTAGCGCCATCTTGATCGTCCTTGTTCTATGTTTCAGACACTGAGGCGCGACACAATACTATCAGTGCTGGCGTGGTTGGGGAACCTGCACGTTACATGGTTAATATCTGCCAGGACTATTTCTCAAATGCGGAAGCCACCGTGTATTGTCGGACTAGCTATCAACCGTCGTGGTAAGGGTAGCCATAAGTTTCAGAATTGTAACTCAGTAAATAACGAGTGAACATTTCCGAAGTTTTGGAATGATTGAGATTCATGTCTGCGTAACCGCAAATGTTTACTTGATCACTTGTCTAATATTACCGTGTAATGTACTTCTTGATCATCCAATGATTATTTCCTCTCCAGCTAACTGTTGTCTTGTTAAGTGTCGGTACAAATAGTTACAAATAGCAAGAATGAAACTCAAGAAACAATATAAGGACAAAATGTGTGTTTACATCAACTACTTTTGTAACAGATGACCAACTAAAACATAAAGTGACTTATCACCGCCGTGGAACGGCCAATTCAAAGTATTGGGGGTTTAACTGGCCGTTGGAACTGTATTCTTACCCAGAAGTTATCGCAAACCACACTTACATCTCAAAAGATGTTAACAATATTTATCTTTCACCCATTTTTGGTGTCGTAAGTATCGAAAATCTGTGAAAACAGTTCGGGGATGGGTTTTAAAGCAAGAATACAAAGAAATATAGTTCATGTGTATAAGTTATACATATATTAAGTCATGGATGTATTTTAAGAAATGTGTAAAACAAATTAAGTTTAAAAAGAATAGTAAACATGTTTCATCATCGTATCCACACAGTATACATGTATATCAAAATGTTGTTGGATTTAATATAGAAATTCATGAAACCCCAGAAACTATATCATCAGACATTTTATGTTGATGTCCACAATTTTTGTAGCAACACAATTAATACATATGACTATAAAAATACGGTGATAAAAGCTGTTCATCCTAATACAATTTACACTACATTGCTATTTTAATAAAATGCAACGTATATAACACTGTTTAAAGGTGAACGTGAACAATTACTTCGCCACATATACAATAGGTATTGTTTGACTAGATAAACAATTTTCTTTCTAAAACTACTGTAGTTCTTATATTCAACGTGCGTCACGTTTTTGACATACTTTATACAAACATTATGTTGTTGTTTTTTTAACATTTTTTTCGAAAGGCAAACATTTTGTTTGTATGTGTTCCAATAACAAGTAGAATGTCCACACTTATGTTTCGATTATGAGGAAATCTATATTACCAACTTATTTAATGTCGAAGTTGTTTATTTGTCGAAAGGAACGTTAATTACACGACGGACGATTCATCTTCGGGTGCATATACGGACGATTCATCTTACATGTTACGTCTGAGTTGCCGAGGAAACGAGGACGATGTTTCTCAATGCAACGTCCGTAAGACCAACTGTAGTGGAAACCCGTACAACGGAGTAAACATAGTATGCAGTGGTACGCGATTCGACCTAAATTATATATTTATAGAGAATGGACAAAATGTAAATCGGTTATATTAGCACATTTCGTAAAAACGTTAGTAATATTTGTTTTATTTTCAATATACATGTACCTGTATGATCATAAAAAGTGTCAGCCAGGTACATGCCCTATGTATCTTTGAAGTTTTAACGGACTACAATCGCCATTAACGGAATATTTCATGTCAACTGCGAACAATAATGTTAAAAAATTAGAATACATTTTTAACAATCATATTCATATCAGTTGATTAATTTCTGAAAACTCATAAGTAAATTTGAAGAGTTATTTCATAATACTATATTGTCCTAATCTATGTTCTTATTAAATTTGTTTTCATCCAGTTTCTTACACAACACTAACACACCAAAATCTTCCAATTAAAGTCGGCAAGAAATGTGTTTATAAAAAGTTTTTAACGTGTATCTTATTACTGCAGACACTAAAATCGAACTCATAAACGGGCGTAACAACTTGCACGGAACGGTTAGAGCGCAAGAAAATGGCACCTGGAGATACATCTGCTCAGACGGGTTCGGTCTAAATGAGGCACGTGCTGTATGTGTCAATGTCAATGGCACGGCGGTGTAGGTGTTATGCTAGATTGTATACATATATTTCTGTTTACGTTACGTTAAAACAACTTTAAGACAGTTGTCAATTTTCTTAAAGCTCAGACCCATTCAATGCCGCCCACTTATGATATATTTGGTGCAACTAAGTCGTAAAGAACTAATAAAGTTTGATCATACACAGCGAAATTAAATCTTGTATGATATATATTAGTTTGTTGAAGAAATTATGGAAATTTTAAGTAAAAATACTTTTTAGATATTTGTTAATTAAATAGTAAACAATAAAATAAAACATTGTGTATTGTGTGTACCCGATGATATTGCATTTATCGAAAAAAGTTTATTTTGAGTAATTGTCAAAGCATTAGTTTAACGCATTTTGTTGTCTTTGTTGTAAAAGAGCGGGAAAGATCACACGTGCATACGTTGGGAAAAATGACATGATAACAAATATTCGATGTCATGGAATGGAGAGGGATATTTCCATGTGCACATCCATGACTATCGGATACTGCAACAGTGGTTATGCTGCGGTAGTTGATTGTAGTAAGTTTACTATGTATGTTATGCTCGAAAAGCTGCAATTTTAGTACAATATATTTAATTCAGAGCACAAAACTCGTGTCATTACGGGACACCACTACAATTTAATAGCCGAATGGAGTCACATGTTACCATTTGTGCAACCATTTTGACCCAAAAGGTTCATTCACTAGTGGGAGTATTCGCCCATTGGTTTTTGTATGTATACTAAACTATTGAAGTACGAAATCAATGAATTATAATAGTGAAATAGAATAATCCGTACAAACACGTAACGTTTGTTTATCAAATATTATTTTTTTATAATGAAAACAAAATCATAGGAAGTGAACGTCATACAGAAACATTACGTCGTTTGTTGTAAAATATAAAATATCATCATCATCATCATATCCCTTGACCTGTTCGGTCGTTTGGGGGAAATGAGGAACGACAAAACAGAAATCCCCCCAAGTCAGGTCTGTTGTTTGCTGCTGAGAGTAATTCATCCATGGGAAATGATGTCCACTCTTTAACTTTATCCATCCAGTTTTATTTTTGGCGGCCTCGACGTGGACCTCCCTCTAGCGTGCCTTGGAGAACAGTCTTGCAAAGAGAATCGTTCCTGGTGACGTGTCCATACGAAGCTGATATTTGTCGTTTGACGTTCAACAGTAGGGCTCTTGTGGACCAACAAGTGTTCCAGTTAAGTTCCGGACGTACTTATTGGTCTTGTGCTCCGTATAGGAGATGTTGAGCAGTCTTCGGGAGATGCGGAGCAGTCTTCGGAGACATTCATGTTAAAATACCTGTTTCCTGCGTTCCGTGTCTACGTGAAGCGTCCAGGTCCCGAAGCCGTAGAGTAGGATGAAGATTTCGAGTGACTTGTAGAGCCTGTACTTGGTGGGGAAGCTTGTGGTACCATCCTTGGACAGGGTTGCGCCCAAGTACTTGAAGCTGGTCACGTCTTCTAGCTTCTCGCGGTTCATGGTGATGACTGTACTTGTGTTGGTCGTGCTGTTCACAATGATCTTCGACTTCTTAGTGCTGACCACCATCCCAAATGCTCTTGCTCTTTCATAGAGTCTGTTTGTAAGATATGGAAGTTCACTGCTGGTGCCACCCATGAGGCCAAAATCATCAGAAAATCTCAAGCTGGAGACGGATCATCAACCGATTGAGAGAGAGGTGTGGTCGTCATTGAGAGTCTCCTGCATTATCTTGTCAAGGAAAAGGTTTAACAGAACGGGACACTGCAAACATCCCTGACGGACGACCACTGATGTCCTGAAGAAGTCGCGCTGATGTCCGTTGAGAAATACTGCACTGCTGGCGTCCGTAAAGTTCTTGAATGACTTGCACCAGCCCTTTATCAATGTTGAATCCCATAGCTCATCATGTCAAACGCGGTCGATTGTTTATTTAAAGTCAATGATGTTGTAAAAGAGGTCACGTTGGTGTTGCAGGTGTTTCTCAATTATGACTCTGCAGTTGAAGATCTGTTCCATTGTGCTCGGCCCAACTCTGATTCCAGCCTGCATTTCGGCCAGTAGTTCTTCGGCCTTACTTTTCAATCGATTAAGGATGATGCGAAGCATGACTTTGCTGGGATGACTGATTAGACTTATGGTGCGATAATTCTTTGACAACTTGAGGTTGCCATTTTTCGAAAGGGGTATGACCAGCCCACGCCTTGGGCTATTTCTTCTCCTCCCAGATCTGTTTGCATGGTGCCGTCAATGCTGCAGTTGGTGCCTCTCCTCCGTGCTAAATCAGCTCGTACACGCTGAACCAACACAAACCGTCCAGAACGGCGACCTGGCATGCTCCAGACGGTTAAGTAAAAATCCAGATTGATTTCATACAAGCGCAGCCACGGTTACAGTCCAGCATTAACAAGGCGAATACAAAAACGTTTCCTGGCGCAGACATCGGCAGTGACCATGACTTGATGCTCACCACCATCAAGCTGAAGTTAAAGAGCAAGCGCATCACAAAGAACCTTCGCGTTAGATTCGACTTGGAGAAATTGAAAGATCCAGTGATAGCAGAGGTATTTTAAGCACAGATAAGTGGAAAGTTTGCAGCTCTGAACATCTTAGATAATTATAACGAACGACACCATTAGCAACAGCATAAAGGATTCCCTACTGTCATCGGCTGAAAAAGTGCTTGTGAGAGAGAGAAGAAAGAACAATCCATGGGTAACGACCGAAATCATGGAACAATGTGACAAAAGAAGACAGCTGAGGCGTGGAAATAACACCAGTCTGGATCTAGGGCAAATTACCAAAAGCTAACAGGAAGGTAAGGAGGAAGATGAACGATACCAAGGAGGAATGGATTGAGGAACAATGTATCATCATCGACAAAGACGTGACCGCAGGCATCAGTAAGAAGGCCTACAGCTCCCTCAATACCCTCACGAAAACCAGTCAGGCCACTATAATATCAGACACTGACCGGAATCTACTTACCGAGAGTGCCGCAGTCCTAAACAGATGGAGTGAAAACTGCATTGACCTCTACAACTATCCGCTTCAACCGGACTCCAGTCTCCTTCAGAACGATCCTAGACCAGAAGCGGACGACGAAGGTAAGCTCATACTTAATGCAGAAGCAATGCGTAGTCTTAAGGCAGGAAAATCTCCGGGAGTGGACAACGTCCCTTTCGGGCTGATTTAACACGGAGGAGAGGCAACGACTGCAGCGTATAATATATAGTTTATAATATATATATATATATGTATTAAATAACACATAATATTTAACACATTCTATTACAATATATGACGGATCAGTGTTGATACCCCAGCCTTTTAGTAATAATATAATTTATTAAAAAAACATAGTAATAAGCAAACATCAAATGTGTATGTTAATTATGGAATAATAATTAAGCAGTTTATTATTTAGACCATTAGGAAGGATTGTTTTAATATGTGTATCCAAATCGTATATTTGCATAAACGGTTTATGTTTATGATGTTTTAAACAACATCAATAGGTACAAAAAAGAAATCAGATAAAGTGCAATCATTGTGAAAAGATCAAAAATGTGTAGCAACATGTAAAATAGGATTTAGGAAACAGTTCTTGATATCAAATCTATTGCTAGTCATTCTGCGGGATACATTTTGATAAGTTTGTTCGACGTAT
Source organism: Dreissena polymorpha (assembly GCF_020536995.1). Taxonomy (NCBI): domain Eukaryota; kingdom Metazoa; phylum Mollusca; class Bivalvia; order Myida; family Dreissenidae; genus Dreissena; species Dreissena polymorpha. Next base: position 125,490,274 of record NC_068358.1, read on the forward strand.
TGTTTATAACAATTTTTTAATGTAAAAGATTTATAACATGACGTGAAGTACAATCGACATCGTAATGTTTATCATAGGATAAACCAGTAACAGAAACTATTTTAGCGCATGCTTATGCGTACGCACGCAGGTCATTAAGCTATGTGAAGCGCTGCTAACGTTTTACGTATACTGTATGATATGCTAATAACCTGTATGCAAATGAACAATATCTCCACAAAAAATCTTGCTGTTGAAAATGACAACGATAAAATATAAATGGTCATTTGGTAATTTCAATCTGTTGTAAATATATGCAGATTTAATTTGTGAAAATGAAAACTCAAAACAGTAATTAACGAGGATGAATGTTTTGGGCATTTTATTCAAAGAACAATATTTGCATATACTATTATTGTGTTATGCTTTTGCACTTTTAAAACATGCGAACACTGTTCAGACGCTTGACGATTGGAGAGTCATTGACACCTAGATTTTCAGAATAACTTATGACTAAATTTAGCTTCTGAACATGTTAAAAGTTATCAATCGACTTTTTTCTGTAACGTGACATAACTGTATAAATGAGTCTGTATTCCCCTGTTATTATTGTTATTCGTTATTACAATTATATTAATATTTATTCAAATTTTGTTTTTTACTGAATTATTTATGATCAATTTTGAATGAATTTTAGATACAGTACGGCTTGTAGGCGGAAATGCTGGAAGCAGTGGTCGAGTAGAAATCTACAACACTTCAACACACGTCTGGAGTACAGTTTGTTCAAAGCGCTTTGACTACAGTGCAGCTAATGTGATATGCAAACAGTTAGGCTATCTCTATAGTAACAAGTGAGTCTGTGTTGAAACATTTAGTGTAAACGATTTGTTATCCTTGTTTAACAAAATATATTTTAACAAGGCTGTATTTGTGGTTAGTTTTCAATTTCATTATCACTGTATTAAATACGTTTCACAGACAACAATAACAATAATTACGTATACCTTAACGTTTAATCAATAGAGGAATTGTTCATTGATTGACTTTAGTTTATAAAAAGCCCAAAACTATTTTCGCCATTCAGCGAATAATTTAAATATTCAAGAACATGTTTTTACACAGGAATGACATATTTATATGATGGTGTGTTTGTATTAACTAACAAAGTAATACTGACATACATGTGTAGACAGTAGTCAAATTTGTGTCTCACACAGTCTTCAAGAAAATACATTTTATTTGCTCCTTAGTACCTACGGTACATCGTTAAGTGGTGGTAAAGGTGCTATACAAGAATATGATTTGAAGTGTTTCGGCAACGAATGGAACATAAACAACTGCATTTCTGAATCATACTTTACTAGTTCCTGTAACCACAACAACGATGTAGACGTGAATTGTGGAGGTTAGCGATCACATAGTTTAGTTCTTGATTAATACACTTATTGTATGTAATGATAATAATTTATTATGAACAAAACATGTTCACATTTCATCTTAATACATTTACATAAATTGAAATAATACGCAATACAAGTACATGATATTGTTTGTGTTTCGGGTTTTCATAATTAAAAAAGCATACGTATAACACATATCTGCCTTATTTCAGGTATCGATTCGCAGACTTCGAGCGCGTCATGTAGGTTTCGATTATTTATCGTAAATCAAAACGAGTTTTTATTATAAAATTAAACCATGTCATGATGCATAATAGGAACACGTTTCTACCAAATGTTCAAATATTCACACGATTATAAACGCTCTTTGTCGAAATATAAATACGATGGATCAATAGATGTTTGTCAATAGCATTTCGTCGTTACAATATAAGATATATACGAGAATATATACATGATCACCTTTGTCTGTTTCTGTTATTAGATACACAGGTTCGTCTTGTTGATGGAGGGAGGGTAGAGGTATATTATGAGGGCCAGTGGGGCACAGTGTGTGCAACAAACTTTGACAGCCGGGACATGAAGGTCATCTGTAGGATGCTAGGTCAAATAGGGTATGGTTATTTGATCATTAAAATATGTGTTTGTCGATTCACTGCACATGATAGATCGCGTATTTTAAAACGCTTTCGTATGTTACTACGATAATAGAAACACTGATTTTTTTTCGCTAAATACATTTTTATAGTAAGTCTTCATAAAAGTAGCTTGCAATTCGACATTATTGCATATGATTCGATAATATACTGTAAGTTGCGCTGAACATAAATCGAGCTTCTGGTTGCTTATTATTATGCCCCCCCCCCCCTTCGAAGAAGAGGGGGTATATTGCTTTGCTCATGTCGGTCGGTCGATCTGTCGGTCGGTAGGTCGGTAGGTTGGTCGGTCGTTCGGTCCGTCCACCAGGTGGTTTCCGGATGATAACTCAAGAACGCTTGGGCCTAGAATCATGAAACTTCATAGGTACATTGATCATGACTCGCAGATGACCCCTATTGATTTTGAGGTCACTAGGTCAAAGGTCAAGGTCACGGTGACTCGAAATAGTAAAATGGTTTTTTGAATGGTAATTCAAGAATGCATACGCGGCCAACAGGGCACACTCTGAACAATATTACTGAAGCAACTGGTCTGTAATTCTAAATCTATAATTATCAGTCCAATGAAACATCATCCTTTTAGTAAAATACAGTGGATCAGTAAAAATATTATCAGAATATGAGATTTTTTGTATATTTTGTATATTAAATATTGTGTTATTGTTTAATTTTGTTGATTAATATAAATATAAGTAGGACAGGGGAGGTAATACACTACAGGGGAAACAAATGCAATAAGTTTA